>NC_061122.1:202651861-202660046 GCF_002878395.1 Capsicum annuum | reverse complement strand
AAAAACATAATCTTGAATGATATAACATTGTTCACTTGGTCATAATTCATTCATAGAGACATTCCATCAAACACTTGTAATGCATTAACTTGTACATAAATGAGGAATACATGTTAGCATGCTATAATGGCGTTATTTCATTCTCATAGATAATTTATCAAACACATAAGAAGCATACTTGGTTCATTAAATCATAAACACTTAGGGTTAACATGGTTACAACAATCAACTTGCAAATTGAAAGGTTTATCATGAATATCATGTAATTCAACACATCCTAGAATAAATTCTTGGAACTTGTGATCTACATCATGGATTAAAACTCAAACAACATCATGAACATGAATTCAATCTAATTCAAACATGGAAATCATAAATCATAAATCTTGTATTTTGAAAAAGAATTCTTGAGCTCCATGGAAGGTAAGGATCCATCGATGAACATCTAACATACCTTAATTTGATGAGTTCTTGGAGAAATTCTTGAAGTGACCTTGATTCTTAAGAGCTAGGGTTTGTTTTCTTAAGAGAGAATTATCTTTTGATTTTGGAGAAAAGTGAATAATGAAGGGTTTTACACATTTTTAGGGCTTAAATCCCACATCTCGATAGAATAAAATTATGGGAAAAGACTATTTAAACCCTGGGCGTAACTTTAATTTTTTTGAGAAATTTTTCCAATCTGGACCCCTGGCGCGACGCGCCACTATCACGCAGGGCCACTGGAAAATGATGACTGGGAAATTGCATGGTGGCGCAACGCAGTGGACATGCATTTCCACTTTGTTTGTGAATTGAAAGTGCACCGCGACGCGGTAGAATCACGTTGGTGCACTGGAAATTGACAATTGTGAACTGGGTCTATGGCGCGACGCGCCAATATCATGGAGCAATACTGGAATTTGAAAATTGCTATTTTAACACACTCCGTGAGATGCTACTGGCCTGAATGACGAAGTTTAACAACTGAAACTTAAAATCGCCATAACTTCTTACCCGATTGTCGGATTTAGGCAAATTTTATATCGTTGGAAAGTTAATTGAATTTCCTATGCAATGGCAGGCTCAAATCTAAAAATTACTGAGTATTCTAAAAATTTTATTAAGTATAACCCATGTATTGAGGGTTAATCTAGAATAGAGAAATGTGGGGTATTACAGTATGATGAGCTTTGAATGGGTTAAATTCTCTTTTATTCAGGACCTGGAGCTTGGAAAAGAACAAAGAGCCCTTTTTAAACTTCAAGTCGGAACTGAAAAATACAACATTTTTTCTGATTTGGTTGGCCATCGGGACGCGTCACAATCTCTGTGGCTCACTAGAAAAGGATGAATGGAAACTGGGCATTCTCCACGACACAAAGCTATCGTGGTGTCCAATAGTTTTGCCATTTTGGCTACTGACATGAAGCGCCACCATCGCATTGGGCTACTAGTTTTTAACAAATGGGAATTCAGGCTCATGATGCGGGGCTATCGCAGAGGGACACTGGAATTTGACGATTATCATTTTGCCCTCCTCTGCGATGCGCCAAGTGCCCAGGTGGCACGCTATCAACTTAAAATGTCATAACTCCTTCATTGAGTATCGGAATTGGGCAAATTTGGTATCGATGAAAATCTTGTTCAATTTCCACAGAATGAAAAGCCAAAATCTGGAAATTTCCTTATGGAATAAAAAGGTATTCATTTTAGAAGCTAATACTTGACCTTCTATGGATGAAATAAAGCTAGGAAAAATACGGGGTGTTACAAAATCTTACAAACTTCATCAATACCCAAGAAGTATCTAGTTAGGCCACAAAAACACCTAACAAATGAGTGTAGCCAAGTGAAATAAAGTGAACAAATAATTGTTATATCTTAAGACATTTATAATCTACTATTGAAAATCTATATATCTCCAGATTTATTCTTGTCCTCCAATGTAGGTGTATTCTTAAGCATCGTACTAGATCAATATATCTCTTATCGAGAGGGCCTACTAATTTAATGTCACTCCCACTATTGTATAGAAAGGGCACCGAACCACAAAGTGACACTAACATTGTTTCTCATGATATGTCACCATAACCCACTAAAGTTATACAATCATATTTCTATTTTTTTTTTCATAAAAGTCATACTCTAGATAGGCGTACTATTCCACGTATATACGTAGTCTAAGATGTTAAAATAATATTTTACTATTCTTCAATTGTAACAATTTCCTTCTTATATCCAATTAACCAATACTATGTTTGGATATATTCTAGAATAAAGGATAACTCTTAGTTTATGTCTGACTCCTCGATATTTTCAACTCTAATCTTAAGTGGAACAGAATTGCCTTTTTTTCATTTGAGATAAATCACAATGGGATAATCCTTACCCATATATTCCTAGCAAATGATAACAACACTTAGCCCTAAGTTTGATAGCCTTACAAGGATTCAAACACATAGGTCATTGTATACTCAACATAATTAAATGCACGTATTCTATGAAAATGATCTATGTACTCACCTAGGACAATGTATTATAAAGAATCTATGCCTAGTTAACCAGCTAGTAATACCTTTAATTAACACTGGCGGGATACATTTGCCTAATAGTCAAAGCTACCAGTGTACCGTAAACTACCTTAAAATTGTAAAAAAACCGATATGATTGCCTCTACTCTAAAATTATGCATTATCCCAAAGCTTATGGGTATATTACCTAGGAAATATTGAACATCCTCCATGTACTTAAACCCTATAAATACTAAATGAATCACGTGGAGAAGCTTTTGAACTTGAAACCCCACTAAATTTTTTTGCAACATTCATATCGGGATATGCCACCTCCTACTTCTGTGGTTAAACAATCCTTAACTAAATAGTCATATGAGCAATCCCCCCCCATAGGTCCTACTGCAATAACCAACACCAGTGTAATTATAATGGTAAATTCCACCTAAACATCTATATATCTTTATTTTATAAGCAAGTGTGAGCTAGAGGGGTCAAACTCGTCAAGCTATCTCAAATCTTAGTTTGAGTGTTGAGGCTGGGATTTTGGATGTAAACTTTCTTTTGGAATGCTAGCATCTAGCCCATTGTCCTGGTTTGAGGTTATCTTTAATAGTATGAATTGTATGATGATTAAGCAGAATGTGAATCAGAAGTAACACTTTATAACTTAGCTTTGTTGCACGATCTAGATCATGAAAAAAAAATCAAAAATCCTAAATGCCCAAGCAGCACCCCCATTATAAATGTGGTGCACAAAATATCCATAAGTGGGGCTCTACTAGACACATCTTCGTAGACTCACTGAGACACATTAAACCTAGTGCTCTGATACCATATTTGTCATGCCTCAAGCCTAGACAGGATGGACAAGAATCATATGAGCATGAGTTATATGACTGACATATATACTGTGCGGAGGATTTTGTATTCATAAATAATGATAAGGGGCTATGGATAAACCAATTCTATCCCATTGATCACTTATATGATACAGACATAGGAAATTATGACCACGTATGACAACTTAACCCTATCTACGAAGCCTCTAAGGGAAATTATGACCACGTATGACAACTTAACCCTATCTACGAAGCCTCTAAGGGAAATTATAACTGTATTAGGGAAGATGGTCAGGTAGGGTCTCTACATGCCCAAACTATAATAAGAAATATGAATAAATAGTACTAGATATTTATTAGCTCCAAGTAACAGAGGAGCTGACTGACTACTTTGTTGAATACGAATAAGTGCCTAGTATAGAAGTTTACTCATTGATATACCTGATCCTGTATTTACAAAAAGTAGTACCACAAATGTAGGTATGTTAGTACATATCAAATATGTATTAGTATGCAAAGAAGACAGAATAACAAGTAGACGTATAAGGATGCTCAATGAATCAAATAACAAAATGAGTAACTGCGGACGACTGAATACTAAAACCTCTTATATGAAACTATAACCTATGAGAGACGGGTAACAAAAACACCATATAAAAATATTACCTATGTATTGACCTTATTAACTTATCGCATAACCGCTTATGAGTAAGTCATAGTTATTACGGGCCTAGTAATTTCCCTAAGTGATGTACTGTGTCTACTTTTAATACAAATAATCATATGATGGCCTATCAAAGACATTCTATGTCAAGTGTACGACATGTATTACCCAAATATTCTTGATTATGATTTTATATGTATAACTGTAATCGTAGTCTAATACAGGATATGCCCCCATAGGCTTACTATAAGGGTATGCCCACAGGCCATATACGTTATATATTGGCTCGAGTCAGGGGAACTAGTCCAGTTGACTCCAAATGCAAATGATGCTACAAGGGAAGGTACCCATAATATTCTGACTCACTATAATGTTCTAATCTCAATTTTGTGCACTAAATTACGCCACGTATATGTGCCAAGCCAAACCTATGAATACCCTTCCGTCATGAAATTTTATCAAATAGTGCCTCGTACGCCTATGCTAGTATACATTCTGACAAATATTGTTTAGCTATTCGAGTAGTGATTTTCATATATAACTGACTTCTATGACAGTATTAAATTATTACAACGCTTGTACTTTATACATCATATGACTATATTACTATGTAATCCAATATATTAGTGCAACTATAGTATGGCCATTTATCCTAATTTATAGTATATGACGATATACTAGGTGACTTCTAAGAATTTCTAATGAAACCGAACAAACTCTATAGATATTTGACTTGACGGGAGTAGCACAAATGTTTTGACCTCAACAAATTGATGCAAGAAGCATGAATACACATAATTTCAAATGAAAAGAATATGTGGTCATGTGTTAGGCATATAGAAACTGAAAACTCTGTTCACGTATATCAAGTAGGCTATATCGGCTATTTAGAAGAAATAAATGACATGTCGTGCCTTAAAGGGGAAGGAAGTTTTAACTTTACATACCTCAATTTTGGGTTCCACAATATACAACGGGCTGCCTCTTTATCTTACAGTAGGAAATCTCAAGGACTTAATATATAAATTAGATATGTAGGTTCCAAGTGACTCCAAAGATTCAATCTACATAGCCATAATTTATTTTCGTCATACTCGATGATGAAACTAAAATAACTGGATCACTACGAGATTTTATCGAACGCTTAGTGGACATAAAGCTCCACAACCTTCAACAATGGTGCTCAAACAACCAAAAACTCTTATCCTTAATCAACAACATTCTACAAACATATTTATATATATAACGACTTACATTACTGTTAATGAGTTAACGATTCACCCAATACATAATTTCATCAATTCTATCCAATTTCAATATTTCCTCTTTATTCAAGAACCCTAACTAACCTAACCCACTTCAAGATATAGTATAAAGATTCAAATTAAATATCCCCAAATGTTTATCTATAATCATATTCGAAAATAGGATAAAGAATTTATCCCTTGAAGTTCAAATTCCAACTATAGATTTTATAAATTAATTTTTAAAATTTTTTAAGGTTGCCACAAATCCGTTAGCTTATAATCCAAAGGACGTAGGTACCCCTCCTCCGCCTGTAATCCTTTCTATATATTTAGATCAATTCTCCTTGTTGATAGAAGATAAAACACAAAAATAAAGAAAAGAAGTAGTACCATTTCTTGTTTCCTGGAAATGTTCCAGTGAAAATGAGAAATACTCCTTTCTTTTTTTCACTTAATACTAAATTAAGAAAGTTAATTAAGAGGTGACCCCCATATATTCCTAATATTAATACAAAGTATATTAATATATATATATTTATATATATGTATAAATGTATTTACATTATAGTGAATGTCTATCAAGATCTAATAAAATCTATCAAGATTTAGTTGATATCGATCAGGATTTGAAGTATCTGTTTTTTAGTCAGAAACTATGAGTATTTTCCCCTAGATGGGTTTTGTTCATTGTAATCCTCAAGAATTTTATGATCTCATCCCTCAAGAGAAATAACAATTGTTTTCTCTTCTCTCTTTACTTCTCTTCTTTATTCTTTATTGTTTTATAACACATTATTAGCACGAGACTCTACGAAACAAGGTGAGATTATAAATCTAAAGGTAATTGCAAGGTTAGTAATTCTTTATGTTATCTTTATTTTGCTACTAATAATATAATTATTATTGATTTGAGAAAAAATAATTGGTTTGGAACCATTTATGCTTTAAATTTATTCCTCAAGAACAATATTATCAAAAGGGGATGATAATATGTTGGGTTCAAGTCCCATTGAGTTATTACCTAAAATGCCTTTATATGGATAAGATATTGAGTTTGAATCTCAATACACCATGTTGATGATATTATGATGGCTAAGGCAAAATAATGGGTGTTTGATAAAAAGTCATGAAACATATCCCATTAATATGCTCTATTCCATGAAGTGAATAAGGTAGCAATATATGATAAGTCTGAAATATGACAACTTACTTCATTCTTGAAGTGTATGTGATAGCAGTGCATAATATGTCTGCAAGAAGACAAGTAATTGAATGCACGAATATACGTGTGGAGGGACAATATGATAATGATCATCAAAACTGATGATATTTTCACACGCATATTATGATCATAAGATATGTTAGAGAAAAATTCTCTAGATCATATGTATGCCTCGATTTGCTCCTGAAGTAGCAATATCATAAAAGAGGTTATAATCTATCAATTTGATAGGCTTAAGACACAATTAGATTTCATTCATGGGAATGAGAATTTTAATTATTATAATCATAGATCCATTTCCTAGGTGAATATGATGATAGTTAGTAAAGCTTATCAATACAAATGTGTACTTGATTATGATGGTATCACAACTTACCTCTGAATGAGGCAGAATAATTAAGACGAGTTATTTCAAAATCTACTTCTAAAGAAGTAAATCTAAAATTAATTCATGTAATAGTAAATCTAAAATTTAATAAAGTGTAAAAAGTAAATGTCATGGTAAACTTGTAGTTTGCTAGAATAAAAGTTCATAAATTGACATACGATTGCGACATGTCAAAGATGTGCATACTAAGTATTGAAAATATATTGAAGAATTAGAAAATTCTTCATGAACTTGCTTGTTCTCATCATAAGTTGGTTGTACCAACTAATATGGGATTTGATTCCTCAAAATCTAAAAAATATAAAAGGTGAATATGGGCCCGTTCACCTTTCATGTGATATGTTGAAAATATGCATCAATAAGATAATCACATGTACATTTATTGTCAATCTATAGTTTGATATTCATAAAGTTGTTTGCTCAATGAAATTGAGTTAAGAGTACAACTTTCAGATTAAGTAATCAAGACAATTTATCTTGATGATGATGGTTTGGCATTGAATGTCTTTGATAAATAGCTAAATCATTTCTAATGAGAAAAATCATCATGTGTTGGTATAAAACATAATATATTTCTTACAATAGCACTTGTATGCATTAGATCAATAGATTATGATTATTTCTCCCCTCTCAATTGGTTCAAGGTCATAAATCAAATATTTCATCTAATAATTTTGATGTGCGGTATACGATTAATGAATATATCATGATGCACAAAGATAAATTCCTTAGAGAAGATAGAGGATGTATGTTAGTTTTCCTAACATAAGGGGGATATTATAAGCGGCTATGAAACATGTTAGGAATTATCACCAGATCCTCATTCAAAAGATAATTCTAGTCAAATGTCGAACGCATCTCATATTTAAGTTGCAAGTGCTCCTATTTTTTGTCCTTACAGGACAAAGTCTACGCATGCATAAAGCATGGTAGACCAATCAATTCCAAATGAAATAATCCTTGAAAATAAGGAGCAAATATAATAAGAAGGCATGTTCTCTTGAAGAGCCTACGACATAACACTTCATGAAACCTTATGAGAGGTTTAGGTACCTGAAAATAATGAAGTGATGAGATCTCAAAATATTATATCACATTTTGAACCTATATAAAATGATATATCATCGATGATATCTTTGATATAATATTGGCGCAATATTGTGAAAGATTACGAGGATCCGAATTCTACGTTTATTTAAGCATGCTGCAGTAGAAATATTTATCAAGTAACATGAAAGGGTGCATCTTGGTAAGTGAAAACTTATTTGATTTGCACTCCAAATACTTGAATATGTCACACATAAAATGTTGAATATTGTCACTTGGCAAA
>NC_061122.1:202642493-202648861 GCF_002878395.1 Capsicum annuum | reverse complement strand
GATCTAGAGCACCCAGAGCAGTCCAGACTCAGTCAGCAGCAGTAGACATAGTAGTGAGTCCTCTTCATTCGAGAATGCCTCCTATTTTAGTTTTATATTAGGTTTAGTTTATTTTTAGTAGACAGAGTTAGTTGGGGACATGTCCCATCAACTCCACAGATCAAACAGCTAGAGGCTTTTTAGACAGATGTATCAATATTCAGTTCTTAATTTTAAGTATTTTAGATGTTTTGAACCTTATGGCAAATTTCTGCCAGTTTTCCGCATTTGTTATATTATATTATGCAGTGCTCAGGTACAGATATTAGTAGAGGGTTAGCTTGTGGTCCTTCGGGATCATGAGCACCATGTGGCATTCCAATTCTAAAAAATTAGGGCTTTACACTTTTTAAGATTGTGTGGTATTCATGGTGATGGTGCGCACAATAACTTTATTATTGGAGAAAGTAGTACGTCTGCAGGCCATAATAAATATCAAGATACTAGGATGACGGAAATGGTCCACGATACTTTTAGGATGCAACACGGGGGCGACTTTAGGAAAAATGTCGAAGATGTTCCTAATAGCGAAGCGGGCAATTTCTATAAAGAATTGTATGTTGCTAGTCATCCTTTCTTTGATGGGTGTTCACACTCTCGTTTGTCTGTTGCTGTTATATTATTAAGTATTAAATCTAACTGGAACATTGTTGAAGGAGGAATGGACTTAATGATAGACCTTATTTAAGAGTAAGTTGACCCCGGCTTAGAGGTTCCTGATTCTTTCTCTAAGGCAAAAAGATTGGTGTCAAAGTTTGGTCACTCCTCGGTTAGAATTGATTGTTGTGAAAATGTTTGCATGTTATACTTTAAGAAAGATGCTAACCTAGAGTCCTATAAGTTTTGTAAGCACCCTCGATATAAGTGTGGTTCTACTGGAAATTAAATTATTATTAAGGCGATGCATTATTTACCTCTAATACTAAGGTTGCAGAGGTTGTATGCTTCAAACAGATCAGCTCCTCATATGAGATGGAACAATGAAAATAGAATGCCCACTGGTGTTATATGTCATCCATCTGATGGAGAGGCTTGGAAGCATTTTGATGCAACTTATCCAGATTTTGAAGCTGAGCCACAAAATATTTGTTTAGTATTATGTACGGATGGCTTCTCTCCTTTTCAGTTGGTGCTGCATCATATTCATGTTGGCCTATATTTGTCACCCCTTATAATCTTTCTCCTAAAATGTTGATGATTAGTCCCTAAATATTTCTGAATTATGTTGCTCCTGGCCCGCATAATCCAAAAAGCGGAATAGATTCTACTTGCAACCTTTGATTGATAAACTTCAAATTTTATGGCATGAGGGGGTTGAAACTTGGGACATCTCACATAAATAGAATTTCTATCTACGTGCATATCTAATGTGGACTGTTAATGATTTTTCTACTTATGGAATATTTTCTGGGAGGATGACAGCTGGAAAGCTGGCTTGTCCATACTGCATGGAAAAAACAAAATCTTTCACATTGAGACATGGCAGGAAAAATTCATGGTTTGATTATCATCATTGTTACTTATCATCTGATCATGAATTTAGGAGACTCAAGAATGCATTCAGAAGGAATAAAAGGGAACATGATGGTCCACCTCCAAGGTTGTCTGGTCATGACATCTGGGAAATAGTTTAGGATTTGCCTAAAGCCAGCGAGGAACGATTGTACAGGCTTGATGGATATGGCATTTTGCATAACTGGACTAAGAAAAGTATATTCTGGGAGTTAGAACATTGACCAGATAATTTACTTAGAAATAATGTTGATGTCATGCATACTGAGAAGAACTATTTTGAAAACTTGTTCAACACAGTTATGGATGTCACCGGCAAAATAAAGGAAAATCCTAAGGCCAGACTTGACTTACCAGAATACTGCAACCACAGAGAATTACACTTACAGCAGGGGCCCAACGGCAATGTTCTTAAGCCCAAGGCTAGTTTTACATTCAAGTTAGACCAAAAGCGTCAAATATGTGAGTGGGTTCAAAGTTTGAAGATGCCCGATGGATATGCCTCCAATTTGGGAAAGAGAGTTGATATGGCTCAAGGAATCTTGCATAGAATGAAAATCCATGATTGTTATGTTTTCATGAAACAATTACTTCCAATTGTTTTTATTAGTTTACCTGAAAACATATGAAAATCAATAACAGAGATCAGTTTGTTCTTCAAAGACTTATGTGTCACCACATTAAAAGAAGAAAATCAGGCACAAATGAAAAGTAATATTGTTGTTATCACCAACAAGCTGGAGAAGATTTTTCCGCCAGCGTTCTTCGATGTGATTGAATATCTTCCCATTCACCTTGTGCATGAAGATCGGCTAGGCAGTCCAGTTCAAACTAAGCAGATGTATCCATTCGAATGGTAAGCATTTGCAACATATTTAAATTCATACATATCTTTTTTAAATATAGTAAACATCTAACCTTAAGATTGTACAGGGCAATTGGAAAATTGAAAAGGGGTCCTAAAAACAAACATAAGGTGGAAGGCTCTATAGTTGAGGCATATCTTGCAAAAGAAACTTCTCAATTTTGTTCATACCACTTTCGTGATGAAGTTGGTTGTTCAAGAAACCGACCGAATCGTCATCTAGACTATGTGAATGAGCCTCATTTGCAACCGATATCAATTTTCAATCAATCTGGTTGTAAGCCTAAAATGACCATACCTCATCGGCTCACTTCTACGGAGCATAAATCAGCAACTTTATATGTCTTGCTGAATTGTCCTGAAATTGAGCCTTTTCTGAAGTAAGGAGATTAAAATTTTAACATATCTTATTTGTTTACTCATTCCCTTAAAGAAACTAATTGTGTTTCACATGTTGGATGTTCAGTTCATTTAAGACTCAATTCCATAAAAATCAAGTGTATGCATCCTTTGCAACATGGTTTAAAAATGAGGTTCATAAGTGTATTAATATTTTTACAAAGTTTAAACATTTACACATTCCTCAACTGAAATATATATATATGTATAATATTTTTAGGTACATCATTCACCGAATGCAGCCGCATATGATCAGCTCTTGAGAGATATTTCTTTGGATCCAGTTGAAGCTAATGCAATGTCCTAATACAAAGTAAACAGGTTTAAATTTTCCACCAAACAACACTCCAGAACAAGAAAAACAAACAATAGTGGTATTTGGGTTAAGGGGGATGATGATGTTAATTACTTTGGCGTCATACACGAGATCTTAGAACTGGAGTATGTGGGTTTTCCAATAAAAAAAATCATCCTCTTTCGATATAAGTGGTTTGATCCAAGCACAAGAGGCACAAGAGTACATAAGGAGCATAACATCATTGAAGTGAAGCACAATAGGTCGTATCCTATTTATGATCCATTTGTTCTAGCGCAAAATGATAAACAAGTGTATTATACTCCTTATCCATTGCGCAATGAGAAGTCTGATTGGTGAGCTGTAATTAAAACAAAGCCTATAGGCTGGGTGGAAGTTGAGAATATGCTGGAGACTGCGTATCAAAATGAAATGCAGATTGATCACCAGCCAGTGGATGTTGAATTAGTGGACGATTTTAATCACCTGAAAAATATATTTAAAGAAGTTAATATTGTGGAAGAAGAGGCTGAGAGGGTAATTGATGAGGAAACCTTCAAAGAGGGTGAATGGTTTAGTGGAGAGTCTTTAGAAGAGAAGGATTAGTTGTGTAGGTTGTATTTATTATGTATTGATGTCTTTATGCTTTGTACTATATATTTACCTTTATGTTTCTTGTTTAAGATTGATATGTAATATACTGTTTAAGATTGTTGTTTTCACTTTTCCATGATTTATATAGTAATAAAAATATTCTTGTCTATATCTTGTGTTGTTGGAGCGATCTGAAATGTTAATTAGTAACTTCAAATTAGTTACTTGGAATGTTTTCTTAAATATTCATTTTGTAGGAACTAACTACTTGCTAACTTAATATAATTTAGATGTTAGGCAGAGGTGACAAGGGTAAGGGAAAAGTTAATACTACAAAATCAAAAAAGAAAATACAACCTCTGCCTTATAGATGACCGACAGGTATTCATATATCTGAGGGTCGGTTTGCTGACGCGACAGCACAACCCTCATATTCTAGGTCTTCTGAGGATTTGATACCTACTCCTACATATGTGGGGCTACTTCATGGGTCTACACTGACTCATTCTCCTCCTACGATCGTGCCACTGCCAGAACGGTACTATCGGACGACCGCTGGACCATCTAGATATCTACCATCATCGATACCCTCCTGCAGTAGTCACTTAGCTTTGCACAGTGATTCTGCTGGATCTATTGGGTTGTTGGATCTTCAGCTTGGACGCACTCCATCTGGTGCTTCAGATCCGCCCACGCCAGTGTATCCACCATCACTTACTAGGCATCCAGGAGACAGAGATGATTCTGGGAGGATTTATCTTGTTCCATTTGCGAGAGGGAAAGATTTCTAAATATAATAACGTTATTTATTTTTTCATTACTATATTATTATGCTCTATGAAATTACTATTTGATCTTGTGTTGTAGGTTTAGTTCGGATGCTAGAGTTGGAAAAAAGGTGTGAATATGCATTTCTCGGCACTTCAACGACTACTGGACCAGCTAGCAAAAGGTTTTAGAAATTGACAGGGAAAGAATGTTTGAAGAATTTAAGGTAAGGATTTAACTTATCGAATACTTATTAACACTTTGTTAGAACAAAAGATTGAATATTATATTTTTGTTCTAGAAATTTTACTGGTGGGATGATGCAAATACATTTCTTATAAAGAGGAACTTTTTCATAAGATGTAGAGCTAGATTTAACAGTCTCTTGGATTATGCCCGAACCAAATTGGTAAAACCTAAATGGATTCCTGAAGTTGCATGGCAATTGTATCTTCACCATTGGAGTAGCCAAGAATACCAATTGTTGAGGGAAAAAGGAAAGAAATCCTGGGCATCATCCAAGGGTGGCTCCCTACATACTGCGGGTGTCAGAAGTACTCTTGTTGTGCTGGAAAAATGGTATGTAACTTTTACTGTTTTAATTGTTTGTTTCTATTTAAATTTTTTTATTATTTGAACATTGATAATTTTTTCATATGCAGGAAAAAGAAAAGGGTAGGGAAATACCAACTGATGAGCTATTCGAGGAGACTCATTTGAGAAAGAAAAAGAATCCAATTGATGAAGATATCTGGGTTGAAGCTCGGAAAAAAGCTGTCCACGTAAGAAATAAATTTTGAATTTATGAATCTTTTTCTCAAAGTAAATATTATTCAATTATAACTACTTTAATATTTTTTGACTTTTAGTATTAACTTTACTTTGAATATAGGACGAATATATGCGTCCTGTTGGTGAGTATCGCAGTAGTCAGCCTCCTAAAAGTCAGGGTGACCCAATACCCCAACATGTAGAGGAGAAGTTATGGGCAAAAGTTGTGGGTCTTGCAAATAAAAGCCATTTCTATAGATACCACAAAAAAAAATTGGCGATAATATTAGGTGTTCGTTCGGTGCTGCATACTCTAGCTCTTCAGTTGATAGAGAAACCCTTGAAAGACTAGAAAATACAGTTTCTAAACTCACTGAAGATTTTGCTGCACACAGAGAGAGGTTTGCTAAATAGAGAGAGAGGCAGAAGAAGACGGTGGAGGCAACAGCATCACAAATCATGATGCTGTAGCAGCAGTTCAGCTCTTTCATTCAGACTGTGGGGGTTATTCCTCCGTGTCCTGGTGATGCAATTCGGGCTGCAAAAGGTCTACGCCCCCTGGATGATTTCAGCACGAATGAGGATATGAAAGACGAGGACGAATTCAATGATGATGACTTTTAATTTTTTTTTATTTTTGTATGTGTTGTACTTTGAATTTAGACATTTTGTTGTTTGAAACTATTATTGTAGTTTTTTTATACTCACTTTTGTTGGACATTTTGTATGTGTTGTACACTTTTGAAAGTATTTACATTTGGTTTTTTGTTGTTGTTGCTGCTGTATTTGCATTTTGTTGCTGGTGTATTGCATTGTTGTTGTTGCATGCTGTATTTGGGTTTTGATCTTTATTTTTAAAAAAATCCAGAAAACCAACCATAAGCTGTCGGTTTTTGAAATTTTTTTGCAGAAAATCAATCACTGGTGGTCAGTTTTTAATAAATTAATTAATTAATTTATTAGTAAACCAATTAATTAGTTAATTTAATAGTTTTTTTTCTTAAATTATTTTTTTCAGTTTTATCGGTTTCTATTAAATTAATTAATTTATTTATTAGTAAACCAACTACTTGTGGTTGGTTTAATATTAAAATTAATTATTTAATTTAATAAAAAACCGACCAC
>NC_061122.1:202624527-202639493 GCF_002878395.1 Capsicum annuum | reverse complement strand
TATTTAATACTAAGGATAAACTAGGTAAAAATAGATAAACTTTATTAATTTCATTAGATAATGAATCGTATTTAATACTAAGGATAAACTAGGTAAATATAGTTAAACTTTATTAATTTTGTAAACTACACAAGTATTATAAAATATAATAAATTAAAAAAATAAACATGTAAAGATTGATGGAGAAAGTACATTTCCTCTCTCTTCTACGATGCCTTGATGGTCTCAAAATAACTATCATTGTACTTTGAAGGAAAAAAAAAAAAGCAAAATCATTTTGTGCTTAGCTTTTCTGGTTATTGGATGTTTGAATAATGTTTGTCAACGTGCATGGTTATACATCACGCCTGCATGTCTGTTCATCCTTTAAGAATCTTAATAAAATGCCACCGTGACCAAGATGGGTTGTGGTGTAGTGGATGGGGCTACTCCACCCTTAATCAGAGGTCGAGAATTTGATCCTGGGCATGGAGAAAACTCTGTTGGGAGCGCTACCCCTCGAATGGGGCCCTACCCGCGAAATCCGGATTAATCGGGCTCCAATGTGAATTTTGAACACTGGATGAGAAACCAAAAAAAACCAAAAAAAAAAAAAATAAAATGCCACCGTGAGAAGGTTGATATGTTTTCTCAATATTCTTATTTACTCCTTTCATTCTATATTAATTGTCTACTTTAATTATGAGATGGATTATAAAATTCATTAATAAGAAGGATAGTAGACACGTAGGCAAGTAATTTGGGATAACTATTTATAGTAAGATGGATAATTAATATGTGGAGAGGGTACTCCCTCTATTCCTATTTACATGTCTTACTTACTATAAATAAATGTTCTTTATTACTCTCTCCATCTTATTTTACTTGTTCCAAATTTTTTAATTTGATTTCTCATTTTACTTGTCATTTTCTCAAATTAAGAAGAGACAAAAAAAATTCATGTTTTACCCTTTGCATTAATTACTTTTTCTTCAAATTAAAATGTAAACATCATTTAATAGGGGTACTATGGTAAACATGCAATGTTGTTAATTATTTTTCTGGATTAATATGTCAAGTTAATTTAGGACAAGTAAAATGGAACGGAGGGAGTACTTATCATTTCACAAAATAAATAGACATTTGACAGTATTCTTCCCATTTACCCCTTGGAAGTTACTCCCTCCATTCGCTTTAATTACTTTCGCTTTTTGACATGACACACTCATTAAAAAATAACAATTAGTATAGTGATTTAGCATATACCTCTATTAATTGATGTTTAATAATATATATTAATAAATAATTTGAAGAATAAGTTATTAATATTAAGGATAAAACATTAAAAAAAAAAGCATGATTTATTAAAAATAACAAGTAAAAATGAAAATCAAATTAAAAAATGATAAATTAATCAATACAGAGGGAGTTTTAATAGTCATGAAACTAAAAAATTGACCAACATAAAAATTGCAAGATATTAATCCATGTCATTAATTACTTGTATTACTCCCACCATTGTGCTTTAGATCAATTTGTAGTAATGGAATTTGAATATTTTGTAATGTTGTCATGTTTACTTCAAGAGTTGATAATGTAAGCATAAAACGGATTATATAAACTTATCTTATATATAATTCTATGAATTACTCAGGAATGTTGAACTTAATGATTTCACATACACATAATAACAGTAATTCAATAAAGAATTACTTACCTGAATTCTCCATGGTTTTAGCGAAAGCATACCAAGAACAGAACGTATTGTTTCTCTCTCTTAACCTTACTTTTCAGAATAAATTATGATGGAGTTTATTCTTCTTTTGGCGGAGAGAGGACCCCTTTTATAATGGGAATAGTCAGTTATGTTTTCACATTCCATCAACGTGATTGGTGGATACAATCATTATCCTACTAGGAGTCAGTAATTATCCTACTAGGTAACTTTCCATATAGATTAAGGATTTAACTTAGTCAATTATTATTAAACCAATAAATAAATTAATTATGAGGGCCATAGAAATTTACGTTCTCCCACTTGGCACACTCAATGTTAATTTAATGGTTTAATAGGTACGTCAATCATGTGCACTATTAACGTTAAATCCAACATCATTTGTCATCGTTAAATAAATCAACTAAAATGTGTCATGGCGATTGTACGTCCCTTTACTTGACATAGTTCCTTCCATGTACTACAATATTAGTCTATTACCTAACATAACCTTTCAAATACATAATGAGTCCAACGATAATACTTAGAATCCTTTATCTAAATCAGAACCTGTCATCATTATTCACAATATTATGTATACAAGAGAAAACAGGTAACAATAGAAACATATATAATTTGAGCTCAAAGTGTCAATTTCATAAACATAATAAAGTCTTTACATAAAATCATTCCTTGCTATCAATAAGACCCATCCTTTCAACATGTTCAATAAATATTTTGGGCGGTAATCCTTTCATCAAAGGATCAGCAATCATAAGCTTAGTGCTAATATGTTTAATTGACACTTTATGTTTTTGGACTTCTTCTTTAACCGAAAAGTATTTCAATTTCATATGCTTAGCACCTTTTGAATACTTATCGTTCTTAGAGAAGAAAACTGCGGCGGTATTATCACAATAAATTTTCAGTGGCCTGGCTATATTTTTGACTAGTTCAAGTCCTGAAATAAAATTCCGCAACCAATTATCCTGAATTGTGGCCTTAAAGCATGCCACAAACTCAGCTTCCATAGTGGATGCAGCTATAACAGACTGTTTCAAACTCTTCCATGCTATTGTTCCTCCAGCTAATAGAAACAAATATCCAAATGTGGATTTTCTTGTATCCACACAACCAGCATAATCTGAATCTGGATATCCAATCACATCTAAATGATCAGATCTTCTATAAGTGAGCATATGATCTTTCGTTCCTTGTAAGTATCACAATACTTTCTTTGCATCCTTCCAGTGATCCATTCCAGGATTACTTTAATATCGACCCAGCATTCCGACAGCAAAACTGATGTCTGGTCTTGTACATGTTTGGGCATACATAAGAATCCCAACTACTGATGATAAGGAATATCTTTCATTTACTTTCGTTCCAAGTCATTCTTTGGATATTGATTGAGACTAAACTTATCTCCTTTCTGGATTAGAACGGGACTTGATGAGCATTTTTCCATTCTAAATCTCTTTAATACTTTATTAATATAGGTTTTCTGAGACAATCCCAACAATCCTTGTGATCTATCTCAAAATATTTTTATTCCAATAACATAGGATGCTTCACTCATATATTTCATTTCAAAGTTGTTAGAGAGATATTTCTTGGTATCATGTAACAAACCAAGATCATTAGTAGCCAGCAAGATGTCATCAACATACAAGACTAACATAATAAACTTACTCCCACTGACCTTTAGATATATACACCGATCAACAATGTTTTCTTTAAATTCAAAGGTGACAAACGTTTCATTAAACTTAAGATTCCATTGTCAAGAAGCTTGTTTAAGTCCATATATTGACTTCTTAAGTTTACACACCATGCGTTCCTTTCCTTTAATAGAAAACCCCTCAGGTTGATTCATATAAACTTCTTCCTCCAAATTTCCATTTAGAAAGGCCATTTTCACATCCATTCGATGTAGCTCTAAGTCATAATGAGCTACCAAGGCCATTATAATTCTAATTGAATCTTTTCTAGAGATAGGTGAAAACGTCTCTTTATAGTCAATGTCATCCTTTTGAGTAAAACCTTTGGTAAAAAGTCTGGCCTTGTGATGTTCGGTGTTGCCAGTTGAGTTGTGTTTGGTCTTAAAGACCCATTTACACCCAACTCTTTTGCAACCTTTGGGTAATTCAACAAGGTCCCAAACTTCATTCTGTTCCATAGATTCTAACTCATCTTTCATAGAATTTATCCATTTATCAGAATTGTTGCTTTCAATGGCTTGTGAAAATGAAACTGGATCATCATCAATTCCCAAGTCAGTTTCTGACTCATATAGATATACCAAATAATCATCAGAAATAGTAGATCTTCTTTGTCTTTAAGATCTTCTTGATGCTACTTCTTGTGATTCATCTACTACGGGTTCATCAATTATGGTTTCTTAGTAGGAGCATTAATTTATTATTATTGTTGATTACTTTGTTGTGCAACAGCTTCAGGAACAACAAATTTAAAAGAAGTACAGGGTAGAGGAAGTTTCACCCTAACTTGTTTAATTTCCACATTACGTGGTTCTTCACTCCCACTAACTTCACCATTCTCAATGAATCTAGCGTTTCCAGTTTCAACTATTCTCGTACTATAATTAGGACAGTAAAATCTATACCCCTTTGATTTTTTCTGGATAACCAATGAAGAAACCACTGATTGTTCTTGAATCCAGTTTCTTTTCTTGCAGATTGTATACTCTAACTTCTGCCAGAAAACCCCAAACATACAGGTGCCTCAAACTAGGTTTCCTATCAGTCCACAGTTCAAAAGGTTTCTTTGGAATTGTTTTACTAGGAACCCTGTTTAGCAAGTAAACGGCAATCCTTAAAGCATGCATCCATAACGAAGGAGGTAAAGATGAATTACTTAACATACTCCTAACCATGTCAGTTAATGTACGATTATGCCTTTCTGCCACACCATTTTATTGTGGTGTGCCAGGGATTGTGTATTGAGCACATATGCCACGCTTTTTGAGAAATTTAGCAAATGGACCTAGGTGTTGTCCACTTTCATCATATCTTCCATAATATTCACCACCTCTATCAGACCTGATTATTTTCACCTTTCTATCTAGTTGTCTTTCAACCTCAGTAATAAATATCTCTAAGGCATTAATCGCTTGAGATTTTTCATGCAACAAATAGATATATCCATAACGTGAAAAGTCATCAATAAAAGTGATAAAATATTTTTCTTTATTGAAAGATGTGATGTCAAAAGGACCACATATATCAATGTGTATAATTTTAAGAAGCTGTGTGTTTCTTGTGGCTCCTTTCTTTGTGTGTTTTGTTTGTTTTCCTTTAACACAATCTACACAAATATTAAGGTCAGTAAAATCTAAATCTGGAAGAATTTCATTCTTAACTAATATTTCCAGCCTTTCTTTAGCTATATGACCTAAACGTTTATGCCACAAGTAAGAAGATTGTTCATTCACCAAACTTCGTTTGGTTCCACCATTATGATGCAGAGTTAAGAGTGTTTCGGCAAACAGATTATCAAGATTTAGTTTGTATAAGTTATCACAAAGAGTACCAGTACCAATGAGATAATTATGTTTAAACAAACTAAAACATCCATTACCAAAATTAAAGGAATATCCAGTCTTATCCAACTTAGACAATGAAACTAAATTTCTCAAAAAAGAAGGAACATAATAAGTTTCAACTAAATCTAAGTGACGCCCAGTATCGAGAATCAAACGATAAGTCCCGACAGCTTCAATTGGAGCCTTCACTCTATTCCCCATGTAAGCAAATCATTCATTCTTGTTTATGGTTTGGATTGTAAGGAATCCCTGCATAGTATTAGAAACATGAACAGTACAACCAGAGTCAATCCACCAAGTATTATAAGGAACTTCAGTTAAATTTGATTCAAGACATGTAAAAGTACAAGGCTTACCTTTCTTCTCAAATCATGCCTTACGTTTCAGGCAATCTTTCTGAAAGTGTCCAGATTTTCCACAGAAATGACACTTTCCATTTTTGTTTCCTTTCTTACGTACTTGAGATGAGGACTGATTAATATTAAGTTGCTTCTGTTGTCCCTTACCATGCTTCTTTCCTTTCTTTTCATCTCCTTGATGATTTACATAATTAATAGAGTGGGTTCCTTGATTCTTCAGCCTCATTTCCTCTTGAACTAACATACCATGCAATTCATGCATGTTCCATTTGTCTTTCATGGTGTTGTAGTTCATTTGGAAAGTACCATACTCAGACGGCAATGAGTTGATGATGAACTGCACAAGGAAATTTTATTCCACTTCCATTCCCAATGACTTAAGTCTTGCTACTATGTTTGTCATTTCAATGACATGCTCATGCATGGTATGTGAACCATCAAACTTCATGGTGGTCAAAGTACCCATTAGTGTCCCAGCAAGAGACTTATCAGCAGTTTGGGAAGACTTTTCCACAAGTTTCAGAAGTTCTTTCGCACTTTCAGTTTTGGAAAAAGTAGTCTTAATGTTGCCCGCAATATTCATTCGCATGAACATTAGGCCTAATCTGTTGACCAATACCAGTGCTTATAATATGACTTTTCTTTATCACTGCTAGCTTCAATAATAGCAGTTGGCTTTTCAGAGTAAAGTGCAACATCAAGATCTAAAACCCCAAGATGGAATTTGATCTGTTCGCACCAATCTGAAAAGTTAAGTCCATTAAAAGTCGTAACAGAGGCAGAGTGCGAATGAAGGGCAAGTGATGAAATAGAACATGCTCATTTATTAATACTTTGAGTTACGAGTTTAAACACATTATCAAATTCAGAAATAACTTACTTAAATGTATTGATGTTCTCCTTTGGGCGAAACATCAAAATACAACTTTAAACATAATGATGCTTAAAATATATTTAACGCAAAACGATAATATTTGATGCATCAATTAATAACATTTATCATCTTTAGATAAATAAATAAAACTAACGATACATCAAAATTATCTCTTTAATATTTATTGGTCATACGAACAAATAATCAACCTTTGGGTGATCCACAAATGTCTTATGATTGAAAATTTAATTTACCCATAATTATTAGATCAATTATAAGCATCAAGATTAATGGGTAATTAATTTAAACTTTAACCTTTATTTTGGAATTAATTTCATAAAGATTCGACCACTTTGGTGATTAACGAATCTTACATATATGATTCCAAGTTATATTAAGAAACAATAAATTTTATTATTGCATACTACAACGTTCTAACAACAAAGAGTTGTTTCTTTAATATTTAAAATAACAAAGATTAAACTCATGTTATTTTAAATAGAATCAATTATAATAATATCAATATTTCAAATTTCGTTATTCAATAATTGTGAAATTTCTAACAGACATAATTAAAATTCACAAGATCTGGAGAAACATTAATTTTAATGGAAAATCACTTGTTCCAAAAATCAGGCTTTGATACTACATGTAAGCATAAAACAGACTATATAAACTTATTCAATCTTATATATAATCATATGAATTACTCAGGAACGTTGAACTTAATGATTTTTACATACACATAATAACAATAATTCAATAAAGAATTACTTACCTGAATTCTCCATGGTTTTAGCGAAAGCACACCAAGAGCAGAACGTATTGTTTCTCTCTCTTAACCTTACTTTTCAGAATAAATTATGATGGGGCTTATTCTTCTTTTGGCAGAGAGAGGACCTATTTTATAATGGGAATAGTCAGTTATGTTTTCACTTTCCATCAACGTGATTGGTGAATACAATCATTTTCCTACTAGGAGTCAGTAATTGTGGATACAATCCTACTAGGAGTCAGTAATTATCCTACTAGGTAACTTTTCATATAGATTAAGGATTTAACTTATTCAATTATTATTAAACTAATAAATAAATTAATTATGTCGACCATAGAAATTTACACGTAAAGCATTCTTTTTACGCAAAATACATAGGGAAATTGAGGTGGAAAATTTTAAAATTTTGGATCAATCATATTGAAATTTTGGCTCCGATAATATTCAAGCTAAAATCTTTTAAAAAGACTCGTCCTTTCACTTTGAGTACTCCATGACAAATTTGAGCTTGAAATTTGATTTTTTAATTAATGAACTCGAGCTTTCGCATATTGATTTAATTGGTAATATTTGTGATTCGTTCTTCAAATAAAAGAATATGAAAGATTGTTTCACTTTTGAAAGATTTTAAAGATTTTAATATATGCAATTATGCATTAATGTTAGATTTAGATTTTCAACAAATATATTTTATTGATTCAAGAGAAAACTAAATGAGGGTATAATGACAAAATTATCTAGTTTCTTAATAGATATGAAACTTGAAAAGGTGATATCTAATTGGGAACGGAGGGAGCATCTTTCTTTCATTTGAAAAGTTGTTCCGATATTTTAGTGTCATTGTAACTATTCCTTCCATTTTTAAATAAGTGATTTTGTTAGCTTAAAAAATAAGGCTAAATCCTTTTGACCATAAAATTTGGTCATAATTTGACCATAATAGTAATAAATCCTATTCACACTATAAAATAGTTTTCTTTTGGACATTTTTGCCCCTTTCATTTTAAATTTTAAATTTTTATTTTATTACTCTTTCCCAATACATTGAAAACTATCTCAATACATGAGAATTGACAAATTAACATCATTTTCATAAATATGATTGCATAGTATTTATTGCTTGAAAAGAATAGTGTAGGATAAAAATAAAAATATTAAATTAATTAATTATATTCTCATATATCCAAAATTAGTGTGACCAAAGTAGTATTATCTGAAATTTTAAATATAACATTATATATTTATGTATCATATCTACTTAATTATGCATTTTATCTTATAAATAATTTTTATTTTTATTATTTAATTTTAAATTTTATATCTCTTTATTTTATATATATATATACATACATACATACATACATACATATATATATATATATATATATATATATATATATATATATATATATATTAAAACCTATCAATATTTTGAATAACTTTTACTTTTTTTATTTTTGTTGAAATGTGATTCGTAGTTTAGTATTACATAAAATAAGCAATTATCGAAATTTCCAACACAAAAAGTTAATTATTTTTTATGAATTCAGTTGTACAATTTTAATTATGCTATAATTTTTCTCATGATAATTTAAATGATTTTTTTTTCATTTCAAATGTTTTCTATCTATTTTTAGAAGTACAGAGGAAAGAAGTCACATAATATTTGAAAATTTCGCATAAAAATTTTCTTAGTTGATAAAAAAAATTACCCTATATTAATCTTACACTTAAATTATATATAAATGATAAGAAAAATACAAAGAAAAGAATAAAAATTATTTACAAGTTTTAAAACTAAAAGTTTGCATAGTTAAATAATTTTTAATATAATATGAAAATATTTTAATAAAAAACAATAAAAACTTAAAACACTTTAGACGTGATAGACATTGACAAGTTATAAAAACAATATAGTTCATAAATGTCGACTTTAATTAATAATAACCTAAGAGAGTCACACATTGATGTTGTAGTCTTGCGTCACTATGTTACGTCAATTTGATAACGTAGGAACCATTATTTATATTTTTATTAATACATATGATTTCTAATTAATGAACTATATTAATTTTTATGTTTATATAAATTTAAACTACATATTTGAATTTTTAAAAAAATATATATAATTTAAAAATATTTCAATAGTGATAGTCAAAGCTCAAATTACTTTAGACATGATAAATATCAACACAAAATAAAAATCATATAGTTCAAAAAAAGTCGATATTGGTTAAACATCAATTCAAGAAAGTCACACGTTAATGTTATGGTCTTGCGATCCTACGTACTTTAATTATTATATTTGTTAACTGGTGAATTAAAAATATAATTATTAACTAGTGAATCATTAATTATATTTGTTATTAATATGAAGTTTAACTACGTAATTTTATTTTTATATTTAAAAAAATTGAACAACATATTTAAATAGTTTTAAAATATAATTAAGAAATATTTCTATAACGATTGTCTAAATTTAAAAATTCTTTAGACATGATAGATATTAGCACATTATAAAAATCATAGAGTTCATAATTGTTTACCCTAGGAAACATCAACCTAAAATAATCACTCAATATAGATATTAAGCTAACCATTGTCATAATTTGTTAGCACTCTAAATAAAAATTAACAATGTCCGCACTTAATTGTTTTCACATTTCTTAATAACCTGAAGTAGAAATATTGATTAATAATAATATTTTGTTTGAAATAATTTACTGAGGTTACTTTTGCTAAATTAGCTTTTATCGTGTGAAAAATAATTTTTTTCACTTACACTAGACATGTTGTAGGTGAAAATTAAAAAGAATTGAAAAATTGAATAACTGAAATCAAAGATAGGTAAAATTTATCTACTATTACATAACATCGATTCTATCACATAAAAAAACTTCAAACATAAACGTCATTTAACTTTAAAAATTAATATGTTTGTGACATAAAAATATTCTATCTTTAAAATTTAGAACACAAAAATTATTTGACCACAATTTTTGTGTACTATTAGAAAATAACAAAGTAAAGGACATATATAGCTATAATATTGATTTTATGAAATTGATTTGAGACATAATATAAATACTAATTCTCATAGCACTTGATTAGGATAAGCTTGGGTGAGACTTATTAAAATTTTGTTTAGATTTGATATAATTAGTTAATCAAAGTTAATATAATTACTTATTTTTAAAAATTACATTTAAAATTTATAAGCTATAAAATTGGATCCAATCGTCCACAACTCTAATGACACTTCAAATACTATATATGTAAGACAAGGCTATCAATTAATTTTAATCGTAGATATATATATATATATATATATATATATATGCTTAAGATACTGAAATAGCTCATTATTGGTATCAAATCAATAATAATTCATACAAGCTAAATCTTCTAATCGATAATTAAGTCAAAAAATGAAATTTAATTTATTCATTTTGCTCTTTATAAAGAGATTTTCTTTCGTCCAAAAATTGACTATAATTTCTTACATAGATTTCATTTCAAAATACTGAACTTCTATCGACGTCATTACAATAAAGGTATTATTATCCAACAAACATAACACAACACTTAGTGAAATTAATTTGTTTAAAATTAATATAATTAGTTGATCAAAAGCAATTAAATTTAATTATCCATTTATTTAGATATAAATTATTGTATAGATACACTTTTATAATTATTATGTTCAGTTATTAATCCTTGTTCAACTAACAATAATTACATTTTTAGTAATTATTAGTTAATTTAATTTAATAATAGACCATAAAAGTATTATTCCAATAAATAATATTTGAGAATCATAACAACTGTCAAAATATCTAATCAAGATAAAACTTAAGTTAAAATACAGCAAAATTTTATTTGAATCAGCTATAATTAGTTAATTAAAAATAATTACATTATAATCATTGATCTATTTAAATTATATTTTAAATTTACTTGTAAGACTCGGTAAGATTGTATCAAATCAAATCAAATGATTAAAAATATAATTTAATTAGATCATCAAATATATTATTGTGATGAAACTTAGTGTTTGATTTTATGATGAAAAAAATTAATCACTATGTAGACACAATATAAATTTAGTATTGTATTTTTGAAATCTTTTTTCAAAGAAGTTTATTCAACCTAATTAACAACAACCTAGGAGAGTACTAACAAATTAATATTGTAGTTTTTGTGCCCTTATTTTATGCCAATTTGACAACTTATGAATCATTATTTAAATTTTCTATTAATATGAGCTCTAATAAGTAATTTTATAAATTATTATGTTTGAATAAAATTTAAACTATATATTTAATTTTTTTTAAATATAACTTTTAAATATTTCAATAGCAACTCTCAAAATTCAAAGTACTTTAGTTATGATAGACATTGACATATTATAGAAATCACGAAAATTATACAATTCATAAGTGTCGACCCTAATTATGAAAATCAAGCATAAATATGCTATATTATAAAAATCTTACACCTATACTTTCCGTAATATTATACCTATTTTTTAAACATACCTCTTTCATCAATTTCTATCTGAATCAAAACGTGTCGTATGGATATTTAGCCTCTTCCATCATTCGATTTTTTATTACTATTTTAGTTTTTGCTTTTTAATTTTAAGTTTTTTATTTTACATTATTTATATTCCATTTCCTTTTTTTTTTATTTGTCAATCATTACTTCTTGTAATTTTATGTTATGCCACGTATTTTTATTATTATTAATTTGTTTATTTATTTTTTCATCTAGCATAACTGATTAACTACACTATTATTTTAATTATTGAATTAAAATAGAATTTTATTGTTGAACAAGGTTATAGATTCATATTTTCTTTTCTTTTGAATTAAATTACGTGGGTCATAAAAAAAATATAAAAAAACATCAATCAATTATTTTTATAATATTATTTATAAATATATATATAATTATTTATTAATATATTTTTAATAAATAATATATGTATCATGAATATCAATTTAGTATCATTTAACCCTACATGAATATCAATTTAGTATCATTTATAAGGGTTAGTTTCTATCAAATACGAGTCTTACTTTAGACATGGTGGACATCAACACATTATAGAAATCATAAACTTGATATAGTTCATGTGTGTCAATCTAGTTAACAGCAATCATAAAAAGTCTTCAGCTATTGTTGTGGGGGCTTATGCTCTCGTGTTACGATGATTTGATAACTTGCGAATTATCATTTATATATATTATTAATATGACCTCTAATTATTAATTAGTTTTAAATTATTTTTTATAGTCGTGGTGTCCGAGACAACTTACAATAAATTTAAACTATATATTTAAATAATTTGAATAATACAGTCAAAATTTCAAACACACTTTAGACATAATAGACATCGACACATTATAGAATCCTAAAAATTATACAGTTCACATGTGTTGACCCTAGTTAACAACAACTCTAGATATCAGGACGCATTAATATTGTAGCCTTAGACCCTTAGGTTATACTGATTTGATAATTTGTGAATCATCACTGATAATTTTTATGAATATGTCCTTTAATTAAACAATTTTATTAAATTTATATTTAAATAAATTTAAATTTTACTACAATTATTTTTAAATATAATTTCAAAATATTTCAATATCGACAGTCAAAATTCAAAATACTTTAAACATGAGAGACATCCACATATTATAAAAATCGTATAGTTCACATATTTTGATCCTAGTTCAGCAACTCATGAGAGTCATGAATTAATGTTATCGTCTTACGTCCTTATGTTACGTCGATTTTATAATTTACAAATTGTAATTTATATTTGTTATTAATATGATCTCTAATTAAGTAATATTATATTTAAATAAAATTTAAGCTATTTATTTAAATAAATGTTAAATATAATTTAATATATTTCATTAACGGCAGTCAAAATTCAAATCATTATACACATAATAGATATTGACACATTATAGAAATTGTGAAAATCACAAAATTCACATTTGTGGACCCTAGTTAACAACAACTAAAGATATCAAGACACATTATTATTGTAATTTTGTACCTCTATATTACAGTAATTTAATAACTTGTGAATATTACTTATATCACTATTAATATATTCTCTAATTAATTAGTTTTAATTAATTATGATATTTTAATATATTTAAATTATATTTAAATAATTTATAAATCTAATTTGAAAATATTTCAATAATGATAATCAAAATTAAAAACATTTTAGACATGATAAATATTGACACATTATAAAAATCATATTTTTCATATTCGTTGAACCTAGTTAATGTTTTAAGAAAAACACTTTTGTGATAAACTTTAGAATGAAATGGTTTTTATATAATTAATAAATAAATAAATTTCTGTGATAAATTCAAATTTTTGTTAACCACTAATGCCTTTATCCAAAAATATTTTAAAGAATTATGATCAATATATAATAATATTAGTTTTAAATTTTGATAAAAAAAAAAAAAGACTAAAGAGAAATTGAGGGAGAAGGACACAAATGGAGGGTGTGATTGGATAGAAGGTGAAATTAAGGTGGGTCTCCCATTTTAAAGTTAAATAAATATTCCTCTTTCATATTTGAGGATAGTCATAATTTATTTAATATAAATTTTTGTTATATTTAACTTGTTGAATTTAGAAGATAGTAAAGATTTATTTATTTTTTTAAAGGAAAAGGTTAGTATAGTCTTTATACATTTATGACCATTTTTGGACCAAAAAATATGTATTCTAATTAAATAATTTTATTAATTATTATATTTAAACATTTTTTAAATTTTGTAAGTCTAATTTCAAAACATTTCAATATTGGTAATCAAAATTCAAAATACTTTAAATATAATAAACACTGACACATTATAAAAATTATATTGTTCATATTTATCAACCCTAGCTAATGTTTTTAAAAAAAATGTGATAAACTTTAGAGTTGAATGACTTTTATATAATAATAAATTTATTATTGTGATAAGTTCAAAATTAGTTAATCATAGATGAACTTTTTCTAAAAATATTTTAAAGGATTATGATCAATATATTAATAATCATTGATCAACCTTTCTAAAAAATATTTTAAATAATTATGATCAATGTAGTAATAAAACTAGTTTTAAATTTTGATTTAAAAAAATAGAAGACTAAATTGAATATTGAGGGAGAAGGATGAAAATGCTATGGATGAAGTTAGATGGATCCCACATAGTAAAGTTAATTTAATTTTCTTTCACATTTAATGATAGTAATAACTTATCCCACATAAATTTTAGTTGTATTTACGGTTAAAAATTTACTTTTTTTTTATTTAAGTAAAAGGTTAATATGGTCTTTGTACATTTATGGTCATTTTATGGCCAAAAATTATGGCCATTTAGCAGCATCCAAAAATTGAAAGGTTTTTCCTTACTAAGGAAAAAACTTTTTGGCCATAAAATTTGGCCATAATAGTAATAAATGCTATTCACATTATAAACTAATTTATTTTAAGACATTTTTATCCTTTTCATCCTAAATTTAAATTTCTAACATTACTTTATTTATTATACCATTTTCCAATACATTATAAACTATCCCAATACATGGGAATAAATAATTTATGTATTTAATTATAATTATTTAATTTTATTAATTGGCAATTACACAATTAAAAAATTATCAAATGTAGTAAT
>NC_061122.1:202595080-202624427 GCF_002878395.1 Capsicum annuum | reverse complement strand
TTTACCCTTTTCATCCTAAATTTAAATTTCTAACATTACTTTATTTATTATACCATTTTCCAATACATTATAAACTATCCCAATACATGGGAATAAATAATTTATGTATTTAATTATAATTATTTAATTTTATTAATTGGAAATTACACAATTAAAAAATTATCAAATGTAGTAATATGTTATTAAGAAAATAAAAATTAATTAGTACAAATTTATTTATTAATTGTTAGTTATATTTTTTCTTTTTTACATTTGTAGTTGTTTAATTTTTGTTCAACTTTTAATTATGTAGTATAGTTTATACTTTGCACATATTTTTTAAAAATTAATTAAATTGTTTTACTTATTTTTATCTAGTTCGATTTTATAATTTTTTTAATGAATATGAAAATAATTGTATGAAAATAGAGTTTTAATGGTGAATTTCCGAAATAGTTAGCTAAGTTTTAAAATTTTTCTTCAAATATCACTTGTATTTTATTTAGGATCACAATATCACTCAACTATCACTTTTTTCCTCAAAAAATAGTAAACACCTCAAAAGTCTTCTTCTCTCTTGGTTGACATGAATGTCACTAATTTTTATTTTTATTTTAAAAAAGACTAGACCTATTTAACTCATCAAACTCATTCAATCAAACTATAGTTTTTTTCTTCTTTGAAAGAATGTATTAGTTTATTAAAAAAAAAAATTATACTTAGAAAAACTTTATCGGTACTAAAACCTGACATATATTTTTCAAGGGTTATTTTTGTCATTGGTGACTCATAATTTTTGAATTTCCTACAAAAATAATTTTTATCTTTTTAGAGATAATAATATGACTCAACTTTCACTATTATTCTAAAAAAAAAAAAATTATCGTATATGTCTCTTTCTCTTCTAATTGGCGGACCATGTTATTAAATTATTTTTTTAATAAGAGACTTATTTAAATCATCAAACTTATTTAGTCAAAATTATATTCTTATTCTTTTCTTTAAAATATATTAATTTATTAAGAAAAATTTTCATGCTTAGAAATCTTCTATCATTACTTAAACTTTCAATTTTTTTCTAAAGTTATTTTTTTGGATTATTATAAATATTATTAGAGTCGCTTATAAAAATTCCATTTTGTTTTTGCTAAGAAAATAATATCACTCAGTTATTAATATTTTTTCAAAAAATACTAAGTACCTCGAAAGTTTCCTCCTCTTCTAATTAGCATGTCATGTCAGTAAACCATCATTTTTTAAAAAATAAGTACTATAAATCACAATAATTAATAAATTAAAATATTTTAAAAATATATAAAAAAAAATTAGTACACTCTCAAAATTGTATCAATACCACATAAATTGAGGCAAAGGGTATAACAGATATTATTTAAAAAATATTATGTTTTTAAAAATATTTAAATTACATAATTTAAATAATTTTTTAAATATAATTTGAAAATATTTTAATGACAAAATTATCCGTCCTAAATTTCAACTTATTTAAAATAAATAAATACATTTTATTACAACTTACTCCCTCTGTCCCGTCCCATGGTTGATATAGTGAATTTAATTTTCACTACATTTTGATCCTGTACAATAAATACATTTTATTAAACTTATTTAAAATAAATAAATACATTTTCTTATTTTATTGAATAGTGATTTATTGATTATCATTTTTCAATGTGGTAATTGACTTTTAAGTTTAGAAAATACCAAAGATTTTAATTTTCTTTAATTAAAAAAAGGAAAAAAAATTAATTTATTTTAAAGGAGAAAGGTCATTAAAATCTTTTTATAATTATGACCAAATTTTTATGGCCATTTAGCACTAGGGATTACTAAATTATCGTCAATAAATACGGTGGGAGTATCTGTCTTTCATTCCAAAAGTTGTTCCTACATTTAGTGTCATTATAACTACTCTCTCCATTTCTAATAAGTGGTGTTGTTAGCTTTATAAACTATTCATTTTTAGAAAATAAAGAGATATTTTTAATAACTTACCCTTGATAAATACATTAAAAAAGATGTACTATCTCTTAATTTGTTTTGGAGTTATGCAAAACTCTCTTTATTTAAAAAAAAAAAATATATATCCTGAAAAATACACAAAAAGTCTAATACACACTAAAACTATTCAAGCAACCTAATACACACTTATAATTGTATATAAATTTAGTATAAGATTTGATATCTATATATTATTCATCTTATATTTTTATTTTTTTCATGTTGAAAATAATGTTCACATGTATATATTATATTTGCATTTTATATGTTTGTTGATTTCTAATATTTCTTAAAAAAAAATTCAAATAGACTTTTTTAAGAAAATTTTAACTTTATTTCTTCTGTACGAATTCAACATGTTTATTGCTTTTCTTTTTATGGTAGAATCATAATCATCTTGTTGAAAGAAAAGTAATTTAATCGTGTATTTTATGTATGAATTCGATAACTTTATTGATTTTTTGGTTGTTTTTAATTTTTAAGAAATTATGTAAAAACTTTTCAATTGTATATTTTCTATACTATTTTTAATATGTTTCTTGATTTACGGTTTTTATTCAACTTAAATATTTATTATTGATATGATTATTTTTAGATTGAACTTGAAGAAAATATAATCTTTAACATATTATCTTCTTCTTTTTTTTCTAACTCTTTAAGATATTACCTATACATATACATATGAGTAAAAAAAAAAGGAGAAATAATCTCAATATTTCCTTAAAAAGTGGAAAACGTGTTTAATTAAGGATAGTAATTTTATGCCCACATTTTACTCCTACACAGTTGTTTAGGAGATAACGGATGACAAAAAATATAAATGGTTTAAAAATTTTAAAAAATATTTTTAATAATATTTTATAAAAACTGCTACAACTTGCAATTAAAAACACAATTCAATAATTATATAAAAAAAAATAGTGTTATATATTGCAATAAATAGTCTAATAAGTATATCTGGGATAATTTTCACTTTAGTTTTAGGCTATTAAAAAAATAAATTAGATAGGAATTTAATCAATCTTATTTAGATTTTGGCCGAAATGAAATCAATTAGTCAATTATATTGCAATTGCGGCCCAATTGACTTCAATTATGTCCAAATTTAATGAATCGGTTGAGTTGAATCAAAATTTAATACAAACTATAAATTGGTTTAGTTTTGAGTTTCTTGGTTTGATAAAATCAAATAAATATTTTTTAGAAAAAATTACATTTAAATCAAGCTTTTAATCGTTTGAATTAATTTTTAAGATAACCCTTGATTAAAATTTGATATTTCGTAAAATAATAATTTAAGTAACAAAATTATATGATGTCATATATATGAATACAAAAATATATAATCGCTACTTAAAATAGTAAAATTACGTAGATAAATATTATGAAAAGTTTTTATATGGATAAAATAAATATTTGTAATTTTATTTAAAATTGATGAAACTCAGTTATGGAGGAAAAGAATTAGGTGTCAACAACTGTTTTCTCCCTTTGGGAGGGCGGATGCAAGTAATCTTAGGAAAAGGAAGTTTAACGTTCCTAATTTTTATCCGACCACATATTCCTTTTTCGCAAAAGGTTGGTTTTTGCACGAGTTTCATGAAGTTATGACCGAATTCCGATATTGGGTTTCCTACATATCTTAGGTTGCATGAGAATTTAAGCCACTTGTAGTTCGTAAAACTTTATTTTAAGCACGATTTTAAAGAATTCATAAGCTATCTCGATTTTTTGGATTTTGGAACCAAAAAACTAGGGAATAAGAGGATCGGGGGAAGGTTGGAATGCAGACGAGTTTTCAACATAGAGTCCAACCTACATATTCCTGAGACACAGAGAATTAGACTACTTGTAGTTCGATTCAATCGGTAGAAAAGTAGTCTTTTTATTTTAGACGATCTTTGGCTCAGCATGAGTGACAAGTTATTTGAGCTTATGGAAAAGAGGTCTGTAATCCCTTAACCATGAATTTAGGATCCTTTACATCCATAGGCAAGAACTTACCTGGACATAATTTCCAAAACTCTGAGTGCGGTGTTACCCGAATTTGAAGGAAAAAGAAGGTTATTTATAGCATGAGTTTAAAATATACCAAAAGTAAAACTGAAACTAGAATATCCCAAAATACCCACACACCTTCTACTAGGGTGTGGTTTGACTGTGCTGGCAATCATCCTTTAGCTTGTGTCCAAAGAGTTTGACATCCCTATGTAGACTACGTCGTAGTTTGCTACTGAGGAAAAGTTTCACGTTGTGCTGTGTCCTTTTTGGAGTCATCCGCACCTATGGTTTTGGTTTGAGATTTTCATCCTCTTAGATGCTCTCGATAATATCTCAAACAAAAATTATTGGTAATAAACATAATTCATAAAAAGGTATATAGTCTTTTACCATACCTCTGTGCGAGTCATTTATTTGAAAAGTGAAGTCATCCTCTCATATACCTATTTGGAGGGCAATAATTTTTGCAATAACATTCACAACAACCCTCTTGGTTATTGAATAAAATAGCTCTTTTATCAAGTGAATATTTCTTCAAAGCGGGGTGGCCCTTTTAGATATCGATGACACTTTGTATAGAATGGTCCTTGCAACCGCATAATCTTATGCTGATGCGGCAACCCTTTTGGTCACCTATAATGCTTCTTATATGTGGAATTATAACCTCTTCGGCTATTTACAATGATACTTTGTATGTGGCCTTGGGTAAGTCTTATGCACCTTTTGTATCGATACGACTTATAGATATCTCTTGAATTGTCAATCTTTGGGTAATCTTGGGCATAATTTGATGTTGGATATGAGATGACTTATAGATATCCTTTAAGTTGATAGTTTTTGGGTAATCTTGCACATTATCCGACCTTGGGTAAGAAATGACTTATAGATATCCCTCGAATCGCTAGCTCTCTGGTATTCCTGCACATCATCTGACGTTGGATGCAATATGATTTATAAATATCTTTCAAATTGATAGTCTTCAGATAATTCTGCACATAATCTATCTTGAATATGATGCGACTTAAAGAGCATTGTTAGACCTGCCAATTTGGGAATCACACATATTCTATGATAAGGATTTAGTTGTGACTCATGGATAACCTTTGAACTGACGATCTTTGGGTAACCTTGCATACTATCCAATCAGAATGTTGTTGTATCTTACGGATGACCTATGTACTATCAACCCATGGGTAATCTCACACATTATCCTATCTCAAATAATGTGACTTAGAGATGACTCTTGAATTGTCAATTTTTGGAAAAACTCGTATGTCGTCTGCTTTCAGATAGCGACTTAAAGACATCTCTTTCAATCATATGCTTTTTTCAACTTAATATGTTAATTCATTTAAATGATGGTTTATAATGTGCTGAAATATCCTCGGAGTTGGTTTACATTGCTTTTTGTGTGGCAATGGATATGAAATATTGAGATATCCTCGATGCCAAATTATGTTAGTCTTTGCGTGGTTGACAGATATAGATTCTCCAAAGCATCTTCCAAAGCTAGACCTTATCGTTTTGCATTGCTGAATGGTATGATCACCCTTTTGGAAATGAAATGGAATGACCCTCTCAACACGAAATGAAATGGCCCTCTCGACATAGCCCTCTCGGTAATGGCATTAAATAAAATGGGTCTCAACATTGCCCTCTAGACAATGAAATGATGTGGGATTAAATGGCCTTCTCGGCGATGAGATAAAATGAAATAGAATGGCCCTCTCAACAATAAAATGACATGGAACGAAATAGCCCTCTTGGTGATGGGATGAAATGAAATGGAATAGCCCTCCTTACATGAACCTCTCAGCAATGAAATGAAATAGCACTCTCGGCAATGACAAAAAATGAAATTGAATGGCCCTCTCAGCAATGACATAAAATGAAATGGAATGGCCCTCTCGACATGGCCCTCTTGGAAATGAAATGACCCTCTTGATAATGAAATGGTATGGGAGCAATGGTCCTCTCGATGGGTTGAAAAAAGTTTCACCTGAGTCTATTTTTTTATGTGTTGGCTTTCTGCATATACCTATACTTAAGGTAGACAGTTAGTAGACATAGAGTCGCTTCTCTAACGACTATTTTTAGAAAAATTCTAAATAATATATTCATAGAGAGGATAGAACGCCTTTGTTTGGTATTCATGGTCTCTTAAAATGAGATAGACAATTCAAAAGGTCCTTGGTAAATAGGTATTGAACCCATCTTTGGGTTTACCCAAAAATACCATTCTTGACCATTATATTCTTCGGTGTGGTTCCCAATTCACTTGGGAAATTTTCTTTTGAAAAAGATCCTTATTTTGTGCATTGACTTCTGCATCCATAGAAAAACTATTAGTTTTGGGTGAAACTACTCCGTGTTGACCTCCTTCAACTTTTGATTCGTTCCTTGCTATCTTTCGAGTGATCCATCATATTTGGACTACCACCCTAACTCCCCGTTTCAATAGATGTTTATGCAAACACTAATTAAAAAGATGTGTATAGATTTTCAAAAATAGTCTTGACTTTGAAAACTTAGTTTCAAAAACTTGTATAAAAGCTTTTACAAAATCTCTGTCAGTCATGTCATGTACTAGCTCACCAAACATCTTTCTCTTGAAGCTCGACTATGTTTGGAACTCAATGAAGGATTTTCGAATACTTACTGTTGCTATTGTAAAGTTTCACAAAAAGTTTTGTCGTAGCTGGAGAATTAATCTATCTAGGCTCCATCACAACTAGTAATTTCTAAAGTTGGCTTTGACCTATTAGTGCTGGGGAATTTGGAATTCATATCTAGTATGCTAGCAAAAAATTTGAGGACCTCCTCAAAATTTTGCCCCAATTTAATACCGTTTGAGATGATCTTGGCTTAAGGGGATCTGAAGTTCTTGTTGATCTCCATTCTCTTTGTTGGACGATGATCTTCTTACTCTAAATTTTTTGAATTTCTTCTCGAAAATTCTTCCCTAATTTCCATTTTCTGGGGTGATATGACTGAGCCTTTTGGGTGCCTACGTATCCCATTGGAGCAAGAACTGGGTCAAACGTAGTTCCGGACTACACTAGGGACATATAGAAAAATCTAATGGGTTGACGGAAGCCAACATAGGTCACCTACGTATCTCATTCTTAAGAATTCAGGTCATCATGTAGTTCATACATAAAAGAAAAGGATCAATTCTCCTAATGGGTTGACCGAAGCCTACATAGGCCGCCTATGTATCCCTTTCTTGGAAATTCAGGTCAAATGTAGTTTGCACATAAAAAAGGATAAATTCTTCTAAAGGGTTGATCGAAGCCGACATAGGCCACCTACGTATTCCTTTCTTTGGAATAAAGGTCAAATGTAGTTTGTACATAAAAGCGAAGGGATTCTAGGTGATTACATATCATAAAAACAAATACCTTCACAAAAGTGCAATTACAAACAAATAAAGAAAACAAGAAACGAAAAGCATCCTTTAGACATAGCATCTTTTTACCACATTGAAATTGATTGGTTTGATCCACTCTTGACCATCCATCTCAGATAGGATCAGAGCTCCTCCAGATAGTACCTTTTGAACTATATATAGGCCTTGCTAATTCAGTGCGAACTTGCCTTTGTACTCTTGTTGATGAGGCATTTGAGAATCAATTGCCCAATTTCAAATGTTTGAACTCTTACTTTCTTGTTGAAGGCACGGATCATACTATGTTGGTACACTAGCCATGGCATACAACAACCATTCTCTTTTCATCAATCAACATGAGTTGCTCATAGCGAGCACGAACCCATTTTTTTGCTTATTCAGCTTCTTAAATAATCCTTAAGGACGGTATTTCAACTTCAGCAGGTATCATGACTTCATTTCCATAAACCAGTAGATAAGGAGTTGCCCATGAGGTTCGAACTATTATATGGTACCCTAGCAAAGCGTAAGGTAATATCTCATGCCATGATCTATCATCTTTGACCATTTTATCAAGATCTTATTGATGTTTTTATTTGTTGCTTCCACAACTCATTTATTTGTGGGCGGTATGCAGTTGAATTGTAATGAACAATCTTGAATTGTTCACAAATCTCATTCATCAAGTGATTGTTCAAGTTAGCCCCATTATCAGTAATAATTAATTTCGACACACCAAATTAGCAAATCAAGTTATTTATGACAAAATCTGCAACTACCTTATTGGTCACGACTCTATATGAGGCGGCTTCTACCCGTTTGGTGAAGTAATCAATAGCAACCAAAATAAATCTATGTCCATTTGATGCTGGTCGATCTATTGGTCCAATAACATTCATACCCCAAGCTACTAAATGACAAGATGGGCTCATTGCATGAAGCTCATGTGGAAGCATCTGAATCAAACCTTCATGTATCTGGCATTTTGGACAATTCTGCACATACGTGCTACAATAATATTCCATAGTCATTCAGAAGTAACCAATTCTCAAAATCTTTCTAGCAAGGGCAAACCCATTTATATGGGGCCCATAGTCTTTGGCATGTACTTCTTCTATTAATTTCGAGGCTTCTACGCATCAATACATCTTGGAAATCCTAAGTCTGGAGTCCTCTTAAAAGTGTTCCCAATTTAAAAAATAATTTTTTGCCAAAAGTCGAATTGTTTTTTTCCGATTGTTACTGGCCACTTTAGGATAAGTTCCAGAGTCTAAATACCTCTTTATGTTAAAGTACCATGGCTTTCCATCATCTTCTTCTTCGACATGTGCACAATGTACAGGTTGTTCCTTCAAGCTTATTTCTAAAGGATTGATGTAATTCAGATCTAGGTGTTGAATCACGGAGAATATAGTAGCCAAAGCACCAAAAACTTATTTTGTATCTTTGGGATATGTCTGAAGTCTATTTCCTTGAATCTTCCACATAAATCTTATAACTGTTCTACGTAAGGGGTGATCATGTAGTTCTTCATGATTCATTCTCCCTGCACTTGGTGAATTAGAAAATTTGAGTCTCCAATGACTAGCAATTCTCGAATGCCCATGTCGAGTTCTAATTTGAGGCCTAGGATGCAAACTTTATATTCAGCTATCTTATTGATGTACGAAAATCATAATTTAGCGGTTGTCGAATAATGTTGACCTGTTTCTGGCACCAAAACTGCTCCAATTCTTGAATCCTTGAAGTAGACCGCTCCATCAAAGAGATTTCTCCATCCGAGGTATACTTCTGTAATGTCTTCTCCCACGAATAAAACCTTTTCATCTGGGAAGTAAGTTTGAAGTGGTCCGTATTCATTATAAACTAGATTATCAGATAAATGGTCTGCCAAGCCTTGCACCTTGATTGTTTTTCGAGTCGCATACATGATGTCAAACTCACTCAATAACATTTTCCACTTGGATAACTTTTTTGTGGGCATGGCTTTCTGAAATATATACTTCAGTTGATCCATTCTAGAAATTAGATAATTTGTATACAAGGATAGATAATGTCTCAGCTTTTGAGCAACCCAGGTTAAAGAACAACACATCCATTCTACTAGAATGTAGCGAGCCTCGTATGGTGTAAACTTTTTGCTCAAGTAGTAGATTATTTTATCTTTCGTACCTATCTCATTGTGTTGCTCGAGGACACATCCAAAAGCATTTTTTGAGACTAACAAATAAAGCAACAAAGGACTTCCTTCCCGCAGGGGAACCAAAATTGGCAGAGTGAATATATAATCCTTGATTCTATCAAAAGCCTTCTGACATTCTTCTATTCACTCATTTAATGCATCTTTCTTCAGCATCTTGAGAATTGACTCGCATATGGTCGTCGATTAGGCAATAAACCTACTAATGTAATTCAAACAAACCAGGAAACTCATAACTTCTTTCTTGGTCCTTGGTGGCGGTAAATCTTGAATAGTCTTGATTTTGGATGGGTCAAGCTCGATTGGTTTTTTTTACTATGAACCCTAATAATTTTTCGGCTGGTACATCGAAATCACACTTAGTAGGGTTCAACTTTAAGTTGTACTTTCTTAGACAGTTCAAGAACTTCTCTAGGTGTGTCAGATGATATGAACTCCTGAGAGATTTGATGATTAAATCATCCTTACACACCTTAATTTCCTTATGAATCGTAATCATGAAAAAACATCGTCATAGCCCTCATGTATGTCGCACCAGTATTCTTGAGACCAAACGGCATTACCCTCTAGTGATAAACACCCCAGAGAGTAATAAAAGTCATCTTTTTTGCATCTTCCTCATCTATTAATATCTGATGATACCCGACAAAACAATTCACGAAGGATTGTATTTCATGCTTTACATAAATATCAATGAGGATGTGGATGTTGGGTAGTGGAAAATTATCTTTAGTACTAACTCTATTCAGATCTTTATAGTCCACACAAATTCTAATCTTGCATTTTTTTTTAGTACCGGAACAATATTGGCCAGCCATGTAGGATATTTTGTGACCTCTACAACCTTGGACTGAATATGCTTCATCACTTCTTACTTAATCTTTAAACTTAATTTCAGCTTAAATTTTCATATTTTTTGCTTTACTATATCAAACACGGGGTTGATTGGTAACTTATGTGACATAATGTTAGTGCTTAATCCAGCATATCGTCATAGGACCAAGAAAATATATCAATGTTCTAGTAGCAAGTGGATGAGTTCACTTTTCTGTGCCTCTACCAAGTGAACACTAACTCTTGTCTCCTTAACTCTATTGTGGTCCCCTAGGTTGACTACTTCAGTTTCTTCCAGACCGGGATTCTCCCGATATTCAAATTCTTCCATATCTCCTGTTAACTATTATTTATCATAGTCTTCTCATTCATCATTATTCAACCCCCTCTGTTCATTTAACTTGTGATATGACATGGCATTGGCAGGTTTCAGATTATTATTACTAAAATATATAAACAAACTAAGTCGGATAATAACAAGATAATTCAAAATAGTAAAATAAGCATAATCATACTTCAAATTAACTTCTTAGATAAAGAGAGGCCTTTTTCATTGAAATTTTGGAAATATATGCAAAATATAGATCATGACCCGCAAAGGTACGAGCCCATGCCTTTTAAAAATAGTAAAAATGTGAAAAGGAAATTTTGAGACATAAAAAGGTGGATCATGGGGACTCCTCTGGATCATCACCAATTTTTAAAAATACTAGTAATTTCCCTTTCATCTACCACATTAGGTGATATGTCATGAGGGGAGTGGAGGTCCAATTTTACAAAGTCTCTCCAGGTGAGACCTTCCTCACCCTACTAGCCTCTATTTTTTAGTATAGCATTACATCCTTCGAATAGATTTCCTATCCCATCCCCCAGACCATCATCTATCAATACCTCGCACACAGGAAATGACTAGTACAAGAGTGGAAGTGGTTTGGCAGGCCCATCTTAGACTTTTTTATTCTCATCTTCCATTGCTGGCTTGTACCATAATCCATATGTAAATGCTTTTTTAGGGAACATAATCGGCTCAATTATTCCTTCTGAATTCTTTCCCAAGCCTTGGCAAGGCTTGAACCCACTTCTTAATATCACAGTCGCAATCATTTTATAGATAGAGGGCATTGGCATTCAGGGAGTTGGATCTTTCTCCACGGCATTCACAATTTCTACCGTATAAAAACTGCTACCCCTTGGAATATCTTCAATCACAGATACATAACCGCTGGGGTGACTCAAATGGCTTCCTTCTCTTTGTATGACCATCTTGTGGCCTTCTCAAATAAATTTTAACAATTGATGAAGAGTCGATGAAACTGCTTTTGCGCCATGAATCCACGGCCTCCCAAGAAGTAGGTTGTAACTGGTCTTAATATCCATAACATGAAATTTTGTCTTGAATTCAACAGGTCCCGTCTGGATGTACAATTAATCTTCGCATATAGTGTCTCTTTGCCCTCCATCAAAAGCTTGCACATTAACATGGCTTTGGCAAAGCTTTCCCAAGTCATAGCCTAGTTGAGTCAATGTAGAAAGAGGATAAATATTTATACCAGAACTATCATCTATCAGTAACTAATTGATCACATAGTCACGACAATTGACAGTAATATGCAAGGCTTTGTTCTGCATTACGCCTTTAAAAGGCAACTCTTCCTCACTAAATGATAGGTAGTGACTTTCCATAATATTTCGTATCAATGCAGCTGAATTTTCAACACCCGTGCCTACCAGAACATATGTTTTATCTAGGACTTTTAACAAGGCTTGTCTGTGGTATTGTGAACTCATTAATAGCGCCCACACAGAAATTTAGGATGGAATTGTTTTAATGATTGATAATTAAATATTCTGCTGCATATATTTCTAAAATTCTTTGGCCTCCCCTTCGGTGACTGGCCTTTTCTGTGAATCCTTACTGTTGGCCAAATTTTTAAGACTATAGCACCATCTAGACCGTGTCATTCCATGGGTGGCGACAGTATCTACAATAAATTCCTTTCTTGGTGGGGGTGGAGCATATGTCAGAGTCGGGGTTGTCATCTTTATAAAAGGAATTTCATTGACACTTAAAGCAGCCATGGATTTCTCTATCTTCTCGACTCCTTACGTTCTTCGGGACTTTTCGAATTAACCTTAGTAATAATCTTGATAGATATCCATTCGTCTTCTATTTTGGTCATGTTCACTACGGCTCCCCTATGATTATTAAGCAGATTACTATTGACATTTGGCATCGATGATTGAAGAGTAATGACCTTTTGATCAATAAAATCTCAGATCTTATATTTCAAGTTAATGCAATCTTTGATACTGTACTCGACCACTCCTGAATGATAAGCACAATTTTGATCAACATGATAAAATCAGGAATTGGGATTGGTAGGTTTAGGCTGGATAGGTTGTAGACAACCGACTACTCTTAATCTTCTGAAGAGTTGGGTATGACTTTTAGTTAATAGCGTGGATTTTAGAGGATCTTTCTTTTTAAGGTTTGTACGAGGGAGGTTGTAATTGTTTTGGTTAGTGTGAGGGGGTATTGATGAAAGTTTGGAGGTGCTTGGACATACGTTTGATGATTTGGAAGAGTGGTTTGGACATTAGGCTGATAATTTGGCTGTAAATCTTGATTTTGAGGGGGGGATATTTGGATGTGGAGCATGGTATTGAGGTTGAAAATTAGAAAATTGAGCTTGGTAATAATGTTAGGCATAGAAGACTAATTGAAAATTTCAGAGTTAGGGAGAAGAAAGGGTATTCCTGGGTTTGAACTTTCCCCTTAATTTAGCATCAGTGGAGATTGCGGTCACATGTTCTCTTTTTTCTTCAGGAACCTAGAAGACCCAGATGATGTTGGTGTCTTGATAATCTTTTGGGTTCGAATGCCCTCTTCTAGTGACTCCCTGATCTTTACTAAATCCGCGAATATTACACAGACCGTTAATACCATTCTAGTATAAAAGTATCCTTCTTGAGCACGAGAAAACACTAACACTATTTCTTCCTCAGTCATTGGAGGTTGTACATTAGCGGCTTTCTCCAGCTATAGGCATAGTCCCAAAAACTACTCGTCACCCTTCTTCTTAATACTATCTAGTGAATGTCGATTAGGGACCAATTCAACATAATATACAAATATGTCGAGAAAATCTTTAGCTAGTGCCCTCCAACCAGACCATTTTTTCAACTCCTAAGATGTAAACCAATCTAGAGCTTTAACTGAATAGGTGCACCAGCAACGCCTCGTTCTTTCCTATTCTGACCATTTGACCATAATATCTTCTTAGGTGAGCCATAGGATATCCAGTACCGCTAAATATTTTAAATTTAGGGATCTTATATCCTTCTGGTAGATCTACCCTAGGGTGAACACACAAATCATCATAAACAAAACCATTATTTCCCCTTGTCCCATAATATTATTTAATCCTCATAATATCCTTATTCATGGCCAGCAGCTTCTTTTCATGCTCGATTCTCCATTCCTTTTTGTTCTTCTTATAATGGTCTATGTCAAGATTATAAAAGAGGTTATATATGTCAGGGATGTAATGATATGAAAGAGGTTGGAGGTACAGGTTGAATATGAGAAGAATTTGGGATGCTAGCATGATTTTGAGTATGAGAGGAAGTCGGGTGGTATGTAGGGAGGACATTTTTGAAATTGTGGATACTTTGTGGAATTTAAGAGTGATTTTGTGGAATTAGGGACGGATATTATAGAGTTGGGGACAAATTTTGTGGAGTTGGGGATGGATTTTGTGGATGGTAAGCATTTGGTCTGTTATCTTAGTTAGTGTTTTGGACAGGTAAAGTATGAACTGATGGATTATTGATGGTAGTATCTATGGGAAATTGGGTAGCGGGGGCAGATGGTATGTTACTTGGATAATTCCTGAGAGTAGGGGTATTCACGGGAGGAATTTAGAGCAGAGACATATGCCCTCTTGGATAGGAATGTTGTCGGTGATGGTTAGATTAGTCAAATCTCTAGTATGGTTCATCCCCTCTTAGAGCATTTCCATCTTTCTCGCAAACTAAACAATTATCTTGCTTTGTTGTACTATCATATTGTCCCTGATGGTCAATACATTGTCCTCGTTGTTTCCAGTCATATTTGAATTATGGCTAGAGAATGGGACTTTACGAGCTTTTGACAAGGTGAAGAAAGGATGTGTATCCAACTTATTTCAACACTGAGTAGTTTTCTATTATCTATAAAGTAAAATGACTCAAAGGTTGACGTGTTAGATCCCATACATGACAAATAACACAAGATATTCGACAAGAACTAAACACATAAATTTGTTTTCATCATAGGCAAGTTAATCCACAGGAGTATAGTGGATGAATTCACCTTTGATTTAAACAAGCGCATATAAACACATAAGACAGTTATATCACACAACAACATTATAATAAGCTCATATCCCAATTGGGTGACCCTTTTTGATCCAAGGGTTGACCTAGCAAATTTAAAGGAAATATATGTCTTTTAAAATCAATCCATGACCCCCAAAATCTCCATAGATATATAAAAAAGGCATAAAGTCTACAAAGTTGCACAAAAGGGAAACAATCTTTAGGAAAAGGAAAAATGAGATGAGGAAAAGAACAAGGTCCCGCGCAAGGGATAAAAATAGAAAAAAATAACATCCAGATGATCCTCCATTGGCCTTGCCCTCTTAGCTTCGTCCACCTCTTGTCATGTGAGATATCTGGTGGTGATCAAGAAACTCCCGCAAAATTATACTTTATTCTCAAAGGCTATTTTCCCTATGCTATCAATCTGGGAAACCACAATAGTCCAAATCAATCAAGCATCGTTTAGAATCATCCACCTCTTGCGTAGCTCGCTTAGTTCTTCTCTCAATTGGTGTATGGTTGAGGTATCCTCCATGTGCTTTTGCTGGTGTGTAATATCACTTGTTTGGAATTGATCCTAAAGCATGTGGAGTCAAATTTGATGTTCTAATTCTACACCATTATTGTTTCGACAAGGCTCTTCTTCAGCCATTCTTTGTAAGTATCACTAACCTCGAGTTCATACCTGATACAAAAAAATATTTCTCTAGTCTTTCTTTTCTTCCACTCTTGTACCATGAAGTCCTTAAGTGAAGTCCTGCCTTCTTCACATTGGTGATGAATCTACCCATAGGCTCTTCCGCGATGTTTCTTGCTTGATTTCAAATTGTCAAAGGATTCTGTTAGGAATATAAAGATGAGTCCCCTTAAGGCCTGGAAGTACGAAAAAAGGTCATTCATTTTCTTGAATAGTATGCTTCCCCGGATTGAGATATTTAATAGACTACTGGACATCGTCATCTCCTAATTCCCCGAAAGTCTTAAACTAAAAATTCTAGAGTTATTTCTCTCTTAAACGTTTGTAGAGACAACCAAATTCTATGTGATCATAAGAAATCCACCCTTGTTCGGTGGTCTATTTTCTCCTTTCTAGGATCTTTAACAAATGCATCATCACCCATCATTGTAAAATAAGATTACATCCTTGAAAGAAATGACACCTCTTTTGATTATTTTCCAAAGCCCGATATATTTCAACGACGATCATAGGAGCTAAGGTGTAAAATATCGTAGTGGGGCCGTAATTCACTCCATGAAAGAGGTCATGTGTCACCATAATGACACTTGGAAGAATGATGTTATTTTATCCTTGTTTGGAACACCGTAGTTCCAACTAAGCTCACCGCGAAAACAAATGTTCTTTTCTCCTTCCATTTGACTCTGATGTAAATTTATGCCCAAAATTTTTCAAAAGTGTTAAAACCTTCCAAACTAGAGATACAACTCATGAAAAGGTATGGTTTCCTTGTCATGTTCCTCCAACCAGGTATCATCTTTGACCGAAAAAACATCCTTGATCTTTTGACGGTTCCATACGATCGGGACTAAAATATTATTGTCAGGTGTTCTCCTGCTTTTGATGCGCATATCGATGCTTTCTTAACAAGTTACCACTTGTTCGATAGTGGGGGTAAATTCAACATCCTTGAAGTAGAACACCATATTGTCATCATCCCGAAATTTCGTTAGCACGTGGATCATTTCAGGCTAAGCGTCCATTTTCATAAGCGAAGGTAGATGTCTGATATGCGTCCTAACAATTTATTTTATATTCCACATTCATATAGGACCACCATACTTTAAGGAAGTTATTAGGATTGGTGACCATTTTAAATCTTCTACAAGGGGCCGGTTGAGCCATTCCTACAAATAAGCAAACAAAGTAAGTCTTCCCCCTACTCTAAAGAATAATGGATTAGATTAATTAACATATATTCTTTCAACACATAAGTATGATTCATCTGTAATTGACTCATGACCAATAGACGTAGGATAGGTTCTCTAGAGGGTTTTGGTTTTGCTCTATCCTAGGTGCATAGAGTGAGCTTGGATCAGGTTCCCAAGTGGACAACGTGGGTTTGAAAATACAAACAGTCATCGGATGCCTAACGTACCAATAAACCATTGTATTTCCAATACTTCATTTGAAATTGAACAATAGGGGCTGCAACAACCACAAAACCCCAAACAGCTTATATATCTCAAATATGAAATTATTCCATGAAATGCAACAATTTAAATTTAGCAGAAATTTAAACACATAAGCAAACAAAAAATTTAAATATTACAAACTCAAATAGTTAGTCAAAGAAGTTAGTTCAAATATTTGGTTAGTACATAGTTGAAATTTTCCAACAGAATCGTCATTTTTGTTTTACGGGGAAAAGATGACTTTTGCAATCTTTACAAATTCAATACTTTGAAAAAAGTTTTCAAATTTGATTTTTAAAAATAGAGTCTCCTCTTAATTTATTTAGAAAAAATCAAGAAAATCTTTAAAGAAAAATTCTAAGTCTTTAAAACAAAAAGAACTTAGATTTTTTGAAAAAATTCTGGATAAGAGGTTCTTATCAACATTTTAGGAAGCTATTTAAGACACGTAAAATGTCCACTAATTTGTTGCTGTCCGAACTATTTAAAAGCAACTTTTTGACTAACTTTGAAAAAAAAAGTTTGTTTTGAGAAAGAAATTGATTAAGGAAAAAATTATTTTTAGAGATTTGTGCAAAATGAGTTTTTTGATAACTTAATGGAAATTTTAACTAAGTGTTCGAGAATTAGTAGACAACAACCATGGCAAGGGGGTAAAAAGAAAAATTAAAGACCTAGACTCTTGGGCCGAAATCTTCCAAATGAACCTGTCCTAGTCTAATTAGATTTTTGGCCCCCTGCACCTGTCTTAATCTAATCATATGGGTTTTTCGGCCCACAACTTGTCCTAAATATTTTTTTCGAAACTCTAAGGCCCAAAACTTGTTTCACCTGTATTAAATTACAATTTGTGTTGGCCCAAAATGAATGAATAAATAAAGAAATAAATTAAATACAAAAGTAACAAAAAAATTGAGACTTTCAAGTCTCTCTGCGACTTCATCACTAGGTTTTGACCCGTTTTCTTCTTCTATTTTCTTGCACTTGTACGCCATATGACCAACTTAGAATTTGAGGAGATAGGCCTCATTGGCCCATTAGAAAATGCAGTGGGAGGGAGTCCATCGTGGATCACATAAAAAAAAGAAAATAAGAAAAAAGAATTGAAGTCTTAAGTGATACTCAGATCAATGATTTCATATACTTAAAAATCAAACAAAATAAGAAAACCTCCATCCTATCAATGATTAACTACAAGCAAACTAAATTAGAGCTCTATTCAAACAGAAACCCGACTAAAAAGAGAACAATATGATATCAAATCACCTTTGGGGAAAATTTGATTCATTAGGCTAAATGGGGTACAACCGATTACAACTTGAACTTCACAAGAAAATAATTAAAACCACGCATCTTTAGATAGGAATAAGTAAGTTTGTAGATATTACTACACCAAGTTCAATCACAAGATGATCAGACAGGTATCCATAGCCTTCTAGCAAGACAAAAGACTTGAAGACTATTGAACTCACACTTAATAGTGTAGTTATTTTCAGATTTCAATGGTTTTAAGGATGAAGATCCTTGGTCCTATTTTTATGGATTTACTGCACTGAATCATAGTGTTTCATGATCCAATAGAGAGACTTAATTGAAATTGAGATCCAAACCAAGAGAATTTTCAATGGATTTACAAATTGAAATTTCTCTCACTCAAAATTTTCAAGATTTTTTGCTCAGAGGTTTCTTTATCACCTTCTGACGCTTGCGATTTCAGCTCCACATTGAGCTTTTATAGAAACAATCGGGGATTGATTATTTAGGCTACAATCGATACGGGAGCAAGCATCTTTGAGGGTATTTTGGGAATTTTCAAATGGAAAATCTTTTGATCTAATGGTTATAGATTAATCTTGGTGGTGGACGATGATGAGAGGCGTTTCCATCCTTATTTGTACTACCAACGAATGGAATCGCGTCGAGTGTCAAATTCTAGAACATTCCCGAATTTGAAAGGACTTTGGGAGGAATCTTGAGAGGGAAAACGAATTTGAGGAGATTGATACTCTAGCACAAATTTGAATTTTGAATTTTGGGGATTAGACATTTTGGAAAAATTCTAGGAATTATAATATTTCTAGAAGGTTTTTGTCATGTTTCACGCGTATTTGGTACAAAATTAGGAGAATATGGGAGAAATTGTTGGAATGTTCTTGATAGTTGTTGTTGAGTCGATGTTTTACTGTTGTTGTCGCGTACTGTTGTTCGACTGTTGTAAAGGAGAAGAGAAATATGAGGCTGACCGAGTCGGAGCTGGTTTTGGGCCTGGGGCGGTTTGTGTATTGGGTCGGTTGATGGGCTGAGCGATTGGGTCAACTAGTGAAGGCAAATGATCTTTGGAAATTTAGGAACATGGATTTAGTTTTAGGCTATTAAAAAGGGGCAAAATTCAGAAATAACATATTTATCTCCTTAATTATGAGTTTCATAGCAACAGCTTCATAATTACATGATATAACAAAATATATTTTGTATTTTTATAAACTGTTGCTACAAAAGTACAAATACATATGATTTTCACTGCTCTTATGATCGATATGTATTTTGTATTTTTACAAACTGCTGCTACAAAAATACAAATACATACAAATACATATGCTATAAAATGTAGTTTGATAAAAATATTTTTATTTTATATAATTTAATACTTAAATATGCTACTTTATGTATTTTTTCATTAAAAAAAATAGATATAAATTTAATCAATCTCATTTAGATTTTGGCGAAAATGAAATCAATTGGTCAATTATATTGTAATTGTGGTCCAATTAATTTTGATTATGGCCAAATTCAATGAATCGACTGAATTGAATAAAAATTTGATACAAAGTATTAATCCGATTTAGTTTTGAGTTTCTTGTTTAATAAAAAAAATATTCTTTTCAAATAAATTATTTTTAAGAACAAATTACATTTAAATAATTTTTTTAACCATTTGAATTAATTTTTAAGATAACCCTTGATTAAAATCCGATATTCCGTAAAATAATTATTAAGTACCAAAATTGTATGATTTCATATATATATGAATATAAAAATATATAATCGCTACTTCAAAGGGCAAAATTAGCTAGATAAACATTTTGAAAAAAATTTATGTTGTAATTTTATTTAAGAGAGAAATATCAATTATGATGATCACTCACACTCAAAAAAAATCTGATCTCGTGGGCTACGAAAATACTTTCTCAGAAGAGAATGAGAGAAGGAACTTGCTCAAAGTATTTGAGAAAAGGAAAGGTATAGAATAATGAACACCGCAAGGTGTTCTTCTTCTATTCTATGATGCGAATAGATGCATCCCTTTACCACATACTTATTTTGAGCCAAAATAACTAAATTAACCAGTGAAAGGGCAGCAAGAAAAACAACCCAAGACATTCATAAGGGTATGGCAGGGAGGAAGAAACTTCTGCAAAATTTTATTTTATTTTTTTTTGAAGAAAAGAGAGGTAAAAGTGACTAGTACCAAGGCTATTTTTATAACTTTATAACACACAAATATTCCTTCATCTCATATTTTACCAAGTAGCAAGAGAGGAGTATATACAAAAATCGACGGGGCGGGAAGAAAAGGAAAAAATCTGCACGAGTTAGAGAAAAGAAAGTGGGAGATGTAAGGCCGGGAAGAAAAGGAAAAAATTTGCACGAGTTAGAGAAAAGAAAGTGGGAGTAGTAAACACTATAAGATGTCCATTATTCATTTTATGACGCTTATATGAGCATCCATGTACTCCCCATATTCGTACTAAATATTAAAACAATATGCCAAGGATATTAAGAAAGGAGAGCAGCAAATCTTAACAAAACTGAAAATGTCAAACATGAACAAATATGGAAACCATGAATCGCAAACATGGGCTCAATAACCTCTTAGCCTAAAGAGAACTGAAACATCAGGAGAAAAATGAAATGGAGGAAGATTTGAAGCAATTTGCGAGTAGAAAAACGGAAATAAACGATGAACGCCATATGACGTTTTCCATTTTTTCGTAACATTCATCAAAACACCCCTATTACCCTATACTTTTTCAATAATCGTAATGACTAAATGATCAGCAATAATAAATATTCAGATACTAACACGAAATCAAACAATATATAAAAAGGTTCTGGTCATTACAAAGCCATACAGTCACAAATATCTACAAATAGGGAGACGAAAAATAGTAAACAGAGAGGGAGGAAGGGATATTAATGACCTTTTGCGGAGCAACGAACTAGGATTTTTTTGTCGGTGATTCAAGTCGATGATTTCCCCACCGACTTCGAGTACGAGCGATGAAAAGCAACAAGAGTTGGGAGGCGAGTAATCGGAAATTATGAAAAAAACAGCAAGAAAAATTAGGGAGCAAAGCAGTATGAGACTCCAAAAAAAGTCCCCTATTTCTAACGTTTTTAACCCCTTTTATAGGCAAAATTGGAACGGCTTCTTGGAGAAGCCTTGAGGATTTCGAAATTTGAATTTAAAAGTGACATTTTGATGAAGGAAAATCACCTTTTTCAGATGGGATTTGAAAGATTGAGACTTGAATAAAAAATTGATATTGGTGGCTTGAATTGTTCAATACGGATGAGTTCTTTGACTGTTAAATCAATGTAAAAACACTTCAGAAACTGTTGGATACCCATATCCCTTCCCTTTCAGAAGATCTCATAAGAGGATTTTAGCTATAGGTACCTTTGAGACTTCAATGAAAGGGGACGAGAAGGGACATAAAGTTGTAGCGATGGAGATGACCGACTGTGGTATTGATTTCGGCGGCTATCCATCGAACAAAAAGAAGGAGAGGTGCAGGTTCATGGGGGATCTTCGGTGAAGAAGACGAACTGATTAGTTCGGGTGGGAATGAACTAGGAGAAGAGGATTGGAGTCTAGTTGGGGGAACTATTTTGGGTTGGGCTGGTGTTAATTTTTAGGCAAAACAAAAGAATTTGGGCTGGTCTGTGGTATTAGGCTGAAAGGGATGGTCAAAAAATTGTGCATAAGTGAATTATATTTGTAACAAATTCAATTTTTTTTAAATCATTTTCAATTAATTAATTCATCGATATTTATTTTATTGTAATTATTTTTCCAAAAATTATACATTTTCACACATATAAGTACGTATACACATGTGCCGATTTCAAATATACATCTATGTTATATTTAAAATACATTTGGCCATAGTTCAAAATTAAACAAATAAAATAAAGAGTAGATTTGTAATATATATATATATATATATATATATATATATATATATAATGATATAGCAATAATTATATTAATATGATAACATATATTTATATATTCATTTAATAAGGAAATAGTAAAAATGATAATTTAAAAATATATTTATTTATTCATTTTTTCGAGTAAATATATAAGATGCAAAGATAAGAAAATATTATTTTTCAAACTATTAATATAAAAAATAAGGAAAATGTATTGAAAAAATATTCAAGAATCCTAAGCATCAAGAAATTAATTTTATTAAAAGGTGAGCCAAAATTGGGTGTCAACAACTTATCCTTCTTAAACCAAACATGATGAAAAGAGTCCTTGGGCGAAGACATTGACGCAAATCAATTTTATCTCGACTGGTAAATTAGATCAGTTACGAAAAGGCTACACCTAAAAGGTAGAACAGTGAAGATAAAATTGGCACGATTGTGATTACGAATTTTACCAAACCCTGATTCCTGAGTCGCATACATATATCGGGGTTTACGAGAATCAGGTCGATGTAGTTCAAATATTATATTATGCAAAAAATTTTGAGAGGATCTCAAAATTTGTCCCAGTTTCAGCTTATGATGGCACTGGAATGTGAGAGTAGATTTGTGAAAAGGCTTGAAGTTATATGAGAAATTGTGAATCTCAAGTCGAGTTGAGTTCTTGATTGCCGATGCTACTAGGGATGCTTAACATCCGCTAGTTTTGCCCTAGTTCACTGCCTAGAGATAGTTCCACGTTTGTGCTAAGGTTCCTGCAAAACTTAAACTAGATAATGCAATTCGTACATAAATAGTAAATGCATTCAGTGAACTAATGAAAATAACGCCTCGGGCATTACTTTATGCAAAAATGGCCTTGTAAGCTGGAAATAAAGTTTTAGGCGGATGATTCATGTGAATGGTGCATTTCGGCGATGAAAATGAGGTCTTAAACTAAGTAAATAATGGATATGAAGTGTTTTCTGTCGAATGATTGATGGATGGATGCTTTTCTCTAAGTCACTAATTTATAAAAAATGACTTTTGCAAGCAATGAATTTCCATAAAATATTTGTTTGGTGCATCCATAAGTTTTGTGTAATTATCAGAAAGCAATTGTGCAATGCATTTGAAAGCAATTGTGCGGTGCTATAGAAGGAATTGAAAGCCATGCATATTGTGAAATAACTTAAAGCAATTATGCAGTGCCTTTACAGGAAAATGAAAGTCATGTGTAGTGTAGTGCATTTATGCATATGCAAAAGCCATTAAAGTCATGTGAAATACATTCTAAAGCATGCTTGTAGTGCATGTGCGGTGCATTTTAGAGCATATATGTAAAGCAATTGAAAGTCATGTATTGAGTATTTAAAATAATTAAAATCATGTACAATGAATTTTAACATATTTTAAAGCATTTGTGCGGTGCAAAATAATTTAAAGTCATGTATTGTGCATTTTAAGCATTTGAAAATACTTGTGCAGTATTTTAAAAGGCATCTATGTAGACTAACCAAAAATCATGTGCAGTGCATTTGAAATCCTTAGAAAATCTTCAGAATCATTTAATCAATACTACTATAAAGGCATAATTTCTCCTAAATGTTTTAAAGAAAATTCAAACCGTTCGAGGTGTAATTCTCACAAGTCTGCAGATGTTATCAACTTTTGGCCTCTACTATTCTTCAAAATCTGCACTCACATAAAATTTGTAAATTTGGGGGTGGTTGATTTGTGTTGACTTTGAAGGTCTAGCTCAGGTCTAGCTCTTGATACTTCGTGCTTCCAGCTTTGTTTGGACTCATAACCTCATCTATTCCAAATCTTGGCCAGTGGATAATAAGAAAATATTTGATTGAAAACTATTTAAAGTAAAAGATAAATAAGAGTAACAAATAACTTGATAAATACAATATGCAAATATGCATAGTAGTGAAAAGAAATTTTGCAAAATTTGAACTGTGACATATTGTGAAACAAAGCGAATTGTCCTTTATCCAAAGTGAATGTCTCTTTTTTAATTACTTGATTGAACCCATATTCTTCAAATATCTCTTGACGTCTTCTCAACCATTTCTCGAAATGATGCCCCCTTAAAAGCTATCCCAGCTTTGACTTGAGAGATACTGACGTTCCAAAATGAATGAGATCGAGCCTAGTATAGGCTGCCTACGTATCCCATCAAGGAAATCAGGACAAGCGTAGTTCATGAAATACATTTATGAAAATTAAAAACAAAGGTGCCGAACCCTCCATGGGGTTGCCTATGTATACCACAGGAATCAGGCCGAACGTATTCATTGCATATGAAAATAGAAAGGGGGAAAAGATTTTTCTTCTAATGTGACCGAGTACGGGCCGCCTACATATCCGCCAAGAAAATCAGATCAACCGTAGCTCACTGTTATACCCCATTTTAACACGAGTCAAATCGAGGTACAACATATCGAAAAACTTCTAATAAAATTAAGGAGGTCGCCACCTAATTAGTTCTACGGTGAATTAGGACACCTATTATCAACTAAGGATAAAAATAACTAAAGACTTCATTTTAGGTCTACTTAGCTAAGTGATTCTATGTAAGGGCTTTATTTATTCTATAAGGAAGGAAATAGGCACCCTAAAGGATCCGCTAACTACGGTTAACCGGCCAAACTTAAATTTAGATAAGGAAATCAAATGTTAAATTAAGAAAAGATATAGATAAGGCATTAAAAAATATTTTTTGTCTTTTATAAGATAATATATGCTAATTATTTATAAGAATAATATTAAAATTTTTTACAAGAACCTCGTCATAAAACCTACTTTACAAATACTGCCGAAAATAATTCTTATAGATCTTTATAAGAGTGATGCAACTTTATTGTTGCCAAAAGGAAAGTTAATTTTAAAATCATTTATTTTGAAAAAAAATATACAAAAGCTTTCAATTGTTTATAAAAGTTAGTTAAGAAACTGAGGGCTTTGAGTTGTAGGTGACAAAAGAGTTTTAAAATGAAGTGTAGGTGACACAAGTTTTAATAATTGTGTAGAGGTGACAATTACTTAATTATGGATTAAGAAAATTTGGGAAATTTCAAAATAACCCACAAGTTTTTAAATTTACACTTGGATCCAAATGTTAGTTAATATAACGGGAAACGAAGGGAAAAAGGCACATTTTTCTCTCTCCTTATCCGTTGTTATTTTCTATCTCTTAGCGATATTTCTTGTCCATTGTTGTTGCTGCTTTATTCATCATCTTTTGATTCATTATCATCATCTTATACTTCATTATCATCTTCATATTCTTCTTGTTGACCATAGTTGTTGTTGTTGTGGTTGTTACCCCAACTGCTGCTCTTTGACCAATTTCTTATGTCAAATTTTGTTTCGTACACCAATTTCAACTTTGGCATTTATTTGAGAGGAAACTTTGGTAAGTCAAATTATGCTTTTTAGTTGAATTTGTCATCTGGGTAAATGCTAGTGTGCTATTTTTTCAACAATAGCTAGCATACGAACATGAATGCAATATAAGAACAATTAGTTTAAACAGATCGATCATCTGTGGCACCAGATAAATGTTTTGTTGCAACAGTAGACACATGTTGGATTCATGTTTATGATTCTAGGTGCCCGTAATATGAATCGAATAGATAGGTATTTTGTTGCAACAGATTGATAATCTGTTGCACCTGATTAGTAATCTATTACAACAGATTAATAATCTGTTGCATCAGATTACTAATCTATTTCAACAGACAAATAATCTATTGCACCAAACTATATATTTGTTGCAAAAGAATATTGATCTGTTGCAAAAGATAATTATTCTGTCGCAACAGATGAATAATCTGCTTCGAACAACAAAATGCAGCTCCTGTTACAAACCCAACAGATAACTCAACTCATATGTTGATCTGTTGCTATTGATACTAGAATTAAATTATTTCTTAATTGTAGATATGTCATTCGTTAAGAAAAATAAATAGACAGCATGAAAATTAAATAAGAATTAAAACGTCAAATACATCAAACATAAAGTTTTTACTAAACAAAAAAAATAAAAATACATAGGTAAAAGAAAAAACAAAGCTTAATTATTATTAACATCATTATTATTTGTATGGTCAGCCGGTCAATCGTCAATCGGCAGCAGCAGGGCCCTCCTCATCCTGCAGATCTCCCGCAGCATCCTTACTCTGACGGCGGCCAACTCCAAATGCAGGTCATGAACCTCCTTCTACAGTTTCCGCATGGTGTCTCGTAAAATAACGACATTCCACACTGGATCAGTCATATCTAGAAAATGCATAAGTTAACAAACACATACATAAAAATAAAATTAAAGAAAAGAAAGAATTCGAATGTAATACAACATATATTTACACAAAAATCAAGAAAAAAATTACCAGAGACATGAAAAAGCTATCAAGTCCTTGAAGAGAAAGTAGTTGAAGGTGTAACAAGAGTAAGGAATAAATAGTGTGTAGTAGAGTGAACAATTGAGTAAGGAGAGTCCTATTTATAGAGGATTGAACTTGAATGAGTTAGGCAAAAAGTCACAACTGTTCACCTCCATTTATTAATGACATTCTTGATTACTTAATTAAATTAAGCAATATAGTGATAAGTCATGACTTTTCAGTTTATTATTATTAATAATTAGTTCTTTGCAGTAACCATTTTTACACTGAGTTGCGACAACAGATTATACATCTGTTGCATCAGATAACTCATCTGTGACAATAGATATATCATCCGTTGCAACAATAGATAACCTGTTGCATCAGATAATATATCTGTTGCAACATATAATCTATATATCTTTTTATAAAAAAAATTATCATCATGACATCCAAATTTTTTGACTTTTTAATTATATAAATTAATAAAGTAGATTTAAAGGCACAACTGTTCACCTTGATTACTGTAAAAAAATATGACTTAATTAAATTAAGTATATTGTGATAAGTCATGACTTTTCAGCTTCTTATTATTATTAATAATTAGTTCTTTCCAGGAATCGTTTTTACACTGAGTTGCGACAACAAACTATATATCTGCTGCATCAGATAACTCATCTGTGACAACAGATATAGCATCCGTTGCAATAATAGATAACCTGTTGCAGCATATAATCTGTCTGTTGCAACATATAATCTATTTTTTTTTCAAAAGAATTTATCATCATATCATTAATCCAAATTTGCTAACCTTTTTATTATATAAATTAATAAAACAGATTTAAAAACAAGAATATTTTTGGTGAGTTCGAGTGTTTCACGGTTTAAATTATGTTTATAATTTATTTTCTTATTATTTTTTGTGAAAAGAAATGACTTAATTAAATCAAGCTGGTGAGTTTTTTATTATTGTGACAAGTCATGACTTTTCAACTTATTAAATTTAAAAATTGAAGACACCTGGTATTCAATAACCGTCTTTAATAAAATAATAACCATATTTTTTATTGAGTAATGGCAACAGAATGTATATCTGTTGCATCAGATAACCCATCTGTTTCAACAGATATACCATCTGTTGCAACAAATCGATCATCTATTTAAGGAGCTTTTTTTATTTCTCCTAACTGATTCATTAATCGCAACAGATGAGGAATTTGATGAATCAGCAACGTTGTTTGTTTTTGTTTGTTTAATGTGTTTAGACAAAAAGTCACAGTCATGACTATTCATTCACCTTTTTCTTGACAATCATATCATCATATAACTTAATTAATCCAATGTTGTGATTTTTTTTAAATTAAATAACCTTTATTTTACTGTTATAATATCATTTAGTTCCTTATTATTTATTAACGAATCATTTTTAGGAGAATCATCATGACTTTTCACCACCATCTGTTGTCACAAGTGCTCAATCTCTACCTCCAACCGTCGACATTGTTGAGAATAGGGAATAAATAGAATGATAATTAAATATTAAATAAGAATTAAAAATTCAAAGTCGACCAAACCAAACCAAACATATACATAGATTTTTTGAATCCCTTATAGCTAGATCGGATATAAAAAGGAAAATGCATAAGCTAAAAGAAAGAAAAAACATAACCTAATTATTATTACTACTATTATTATTATTATTACTATTATTATTGACAACCGGACAATTTTCATCCGGTAGCAGCAGGGCCCCCCTCAGCCTTGCTCAGAAGTCATTCAAATCCCTCTGGAGTTCGTCAAACTACCTTTGAAGTTCCTGCAAGGACTCGATATGAATCTTCTTGTACGAATGTCTATCAGCCATATTTGTATTGTAAGTGTAGTGGAATGAATGAGTGAGAGGAGGTCGGAGGGACCTATTTATAAAATGATTGAATTGGATGGAGTGACTTGACTTAGTCAAACAAAAAGCCACAATTGTTCATATCCCTTAATTAAAGAAAACTGGTGACTTTTTGAATATGTAAGTTAAAAAAAAAACAGATCTAAATACAATATTTTATCTTTTTATTGTATTTCAAAAAGAAAAGAAATTACTTTAAAATAAATCTAACAGATTGGTAAGCTGTTGCAAAATATATTCTACCTGTCAGATAACTTACAACATATTGACAATCTGTTGCAACAGATGGATATATCAGTTTGCTTTTCATCAGCTGTGGTGTTTGTTACAACTTGCTAGTCATCTGTTTATTCAATTTCATCGAGAGCATTAGATTTTACGAAAAAGACATGGGTTGACCACTTAAAATAATATTAGCCCATGTATGGGCTTATGGATTTTTCATGTCCAGTCGGATAAAATAATGACATTCAATGGCCATTGGGCCATATTGGCCCTTTTCAGCCATTTTTCATTCGCCCCTCTTTACAACCATTATAATGGTATAATTTATATACACATTATAACAATAATTGTATAGTTTATATACACATCCTATATAATATTTAGCTACAATAATTATTTAGATATAATTTTTATACAATATTTTTGCAGTTTATATACATCCTATACATATATATACTCTATACAACAATGATACACATTCTACACAAATCATATATAAAAAAATATATTTTATACAATACTTATATGATTTATTTTACACATTATATACAACAATTATATAATTTTTATACACATTCTATACGATCTTTGGCTATAATTATTATTCGGATATGTATTTTATATAAGAACTACACAGTTTCTATACACATTCTACACATACATATTTTATACAACTATTTTACAGTTTCTAT
>NC_061122.1:202554718-202592080 GCF_002878395.1 Capsicum annuum | reverse complement strand
CACATTCTACACATACATATTTTATACAACTATTTTACAGTTTCTATGCAAATCTATACATACGTATTTCATACAATAACTATACAGTTTCTATACACATTCTATATATTTTTTTATTTATATTTTATACATATACATATTTGATGTAACTATACAATTTCTATACATATATCATATATAGATATATATTCTATAGTTTGCCAAAAAATATATATTCTATACAATAATTATGTCATTTTTATATAATTATATTTAATTATTATTTTTAAATAATAAAAAAAGAGGATATTTTTTAGTTAAAAGTTTGCAGGAAAATTAAAAAAAATAAAAAAACTGAAACATTGTTTTTTTTAAAAAAAGAAAGAGGGCCGAATGAAAAATGGTTGAAAAGGGCCAATATGGCCCAATGGCCAGTTAATGGCCCAATGGGCATTGAATGTTATTATTTTTTTTTTGTATAAATAACATAAATACCAACCTTTTAAAAGTAATTACATTCTCTCTCATTTTTTTAATTTCTTTACCCTCTCTCCCTATTAATGTACATAACCTAGCCGACATATACATAGCATTCTATGTATATGTGGGATTTTTGTAATATGTTTAGGGAGTTGGGATTTTTTGTAATATTGAAAACATAAGTTGTGTATTTGTGTAATTTTTAGTTATTTTATCCGACTGGACATGAAAAGTCCATAAGCCCATACATGGGTTAATATTATTTTGAGTGGCTAACCCATGTCTTTTTTCCTATAAATTATACCATTATTTATATAAAATATCTATTTATATATTTGATATCAAATATGCATTTGAAAAAAAAGAGTCTTTTATACAATAATAATCCAATTTTTATAATTATTGATTGTTTTTTATTTTGATAGAATTTTTTTAAAAAAACAGATCAATTGTTCTTTGAAATAAAGAAAAAAAAGGTAAGTCCGTGACAAAAAAAAAAAAAGAAAAAAAGAAGAAGCACTGACCAATTAAAAAAAAAGCATTGACCAATTAAAAGGTAACAAAGCAAAAATAATTAAAAAAAGACATGTGTCAGCACGTGTCAGCGACTGACATCAGCCATGTAGCTAAAATATGGAATTTCAATTCTTAGGCTATTTGGATGGAAAATGTTTGAGCCGACGGGCCATTTCTATCTTTGCCCTTAGATTTTTCCAAACACTTCTTTGCCAAACTCAATTTTTGCTCTTGGATTGCTTCTCTTTTCTTCTTTGCATCCTTCAAGATGGCCTCGAAAAAAAAGAGAAGCAATCCAAGAGAAAAAATTGAGTTTGGAGGCTAGTTTGAAGGATGCAAAGAAAAAAAAGAGAAGCAATCCAAGAGCAAAAATTGAGTTTGGCCAAGAAGTGTTTAGAAAAAATCTAATGCTCTCGATGAAATTGAATAAACAGATGACTAGCAAGTTGCAACAGACACCACAGCTGATGGAAAAGCAAACTGATATATCCATCTGTTGTAACAGATTGTCAATATGTTGTAAGTTATCTGACAGGTGGAATATATTTTGCAATAGATTACCAATCTGTCTCTTTCCAAAATATATTAAAAAGATAAAATGTTGTATTTAGATCCAATTTTTTTAATTTACATATTCAAAAAGTGTCCAGTTTTATTTAACTAAGGGATATGAACAATCATGGCTTTTTGTTTGACCAAGTCAAGTCACTCCTTCCAATTCAATCATTTTGTCATTGTGGTCGTTGAGCTCAGTATAGAGCTCTTGATCTTTTATGAGTTTGTCAACGAGGACCACTTTTTTGGCAACTTTCTTATGATACTCCTCTTGATCCTTCTTAGCTCTATGCAAGGTCAACAAGAAGTATGGAAGGTTCTCTTTGAGTTTTTCTAAGCAAAGCGCTCTATCAGTTGATAAATTCGGTGTTGCAGCATATATGGAAAATACACACTCAATGCAGAACAATTTTCTGGTAGAAGCAAGTCTTGAGAAGACATAATCAATAATCTCTCGATATCATCTTTTGTTGTGTCAAATATTTCTGTTGATTGAATGGAGTGAATGAAACTGAAATCCTGTTTGATGGAATGACACTACTATTAGATATCAATTCCTTTACATTAACAGTTAATGCATTAACAGTATTAATCACTTGTTTTGCCTTGCACTCTTTATATTTGCATGCACAAGATAAGAAAGGAGGGACAAGATCTCCAAACCGTAGCCTGAGTTAGTGAATAGATTAAACGATCTTAATATCTCAGGCTTTCTATTGATCATTATTCTCCCATATAGAGGACAACATATCCGTCATGCAAAAGTCTATACCGTCGCCAGAAATGATTGCCATAGCAAAAGTCTGTAGAAGGCATGACAAATAAACATGAGCAACAAGCGATATTAAATCTTGACAGGGTATCAGAACCATATTCATGGTCCCCCAGCCTTATCAGTTCAGACCTACCAAACTTAACTGTAAAATTAAGGATATCTTATTTGAATGATCTAATGACTAATCGGTAAAAACAGCATTCACAGAATTAGTGTACTCTATGTGTGTTTCTATGAAAACATTACCAGTAATACATACCTCCCACATATGAAGTGGTTCCATCTGCATGCAGCTTATTCCTCCGAACCCATCCTTACTGCAACCTCTTGTGATGGTCTGGAAAAAGTTGATCAACTTTTAGTTCCTTATATCTACAAAGAATAAGAAAAATATTAATTTCACAGAAAGAACATTATCCATATGTTGTAACAGATGTAAATCCTGTTGCATCAGATGTGGAGCCTGTTGTATCATATGTGGAGTCTGTTGTATCGGATATGGAGTCTGATGCAATAGATGTAGAGTCTGAAGCAACAAATGTGGAGTCTGTTGGAATGCATCAAACTAGCCTTGCTAGTGGTTTGATTTGTTCCAACAGTTGCTCCGTCTGTTGCAACATCAACAACAGCATAAACTACAAAGAAAGAACAAATAAAAATCACCAACAACAAAGAAAACAACAACATTTGTTCCAACAACATCATCAACAACAAAGAAGCAAACATCCTATGTTCCAACACCATCAACAACCAGGGGAGGACCCATATGGAGTCCTCCAGGTGCGCGAGCACAGACTGAACCCGTATCAAAATTTATATATGTATGTGGAAATTAAGAAAAAATATATATAATCTAATCAGTAAGCACCCATAGTAAGAGTTGTTTGGTTGGCCTAGTGGTTGTTTATGGGTGCTTAAGACTATTTATTTCTTTTGGTCTTGAGTTCAATTCTCACTCAGCATATATTTTTTTAATTTCGGTAACCAACTATTCTCTCCTTGTTCACTTTAAACTTTCTTTTATTTTTTTCTCCCTTACTACTTGTGTTGATTGTTCGTCCTCCACTGTTTCTAAGCTAAGAAGCACCTAGCGTCTAAAAAACTTGGATCTGCCACTGTCAACAACACCACACCACAAGTTTCAAAAATACCAACCCCACCAACATCATCAATAACAACATCAACAACAAAGAAACAAACAAAATACATAAAAAAATATGATACTGTCAATAAGGCTTTTAAACTTCTCCCAACAAATGATTTCTTGTAATAAAATTCTCGGTTCGTTTATTCAACAATTAAAAGTTCCTTCAAATTTTTTAAATAAATATGATATCGGTAAATGGTAATTAAATAAAAAAAGATGTAAATAACTTGCAAAGAAGAAGACGAGAATAAAAGAGCAATAGTGAACCATACCTTAATATCGAAAGGGGATCAAAACAATAATTTCAGTTAAGGAATCTGACATATGAATCGGTTTATATCCGAAAGGATCTTTATGAGAAAGAGAAGAGAAAAAAAGGTTGTGATAACCCTAAAGAGGATAGAAATAAAAAAATGAGAGATGAATAAAATAAATTTAGGGCTGAAGAAGAGATGAGATAATTCTAATTTCTAGATATACTACCCTTAATATTAAATGACTAAACAAAGTGTATTTATTCAAGTTTATATTTTCAAAGCATAATTAATAAGGCTAATTTGGTAAAATAAACCCCTAATTAATATTTTCTTAATGGGTGTGCCAAGTCAGTAGGGGCCAACTAATATGAAACGGAGGAAGTATAAATATTAGGGTTTTAATATTCATTAATTAATATTCATTAATAATTTGAGGGGCACGAGGAAGAAAATGGGTGATATTGAAAAGACAAGACAAGGCTACTCAATGAGATTTTTGAGTTATCCAAGAAACATTTTTTACCGCCTTTAGTAGTACTACTTTATCTACTCGGATAGAAGCTTGCTTTTAAATTAAAAGAAAAAAAATTCAAACAGATATGTCGTCTGTTGCAACAGATATGAGTATTTATTTGAAAAATCCCAACAGCTTAGTCATCTGTGACAACAAATGCAAATGTCCATTTGATAACTAAATCAGATATGTCATCTGTTACAACAGATATCAATATCTGCTTGAAAGTTTTCAACAGCTCAGTCATCTATCACAACAGATGCAAATGTCTATTTGATAATTAATCAGATATGTCATCTGTTGTAACAGATATGACTATCTGTTTGAAAATTTCCAACAACTCAGTCATATGTCACACAGATGCAAATGCCTATTTGATAATTAAATCAGATATGTCATCGGTTGCAACATATACGATTATTTGTTTGAAATTTTCCCACAGCTCAATTATTTGTTGCAATAGATTTTATTGCAATTGATTTAGGTGGAACTAGGGATGAATAAATGAGCTCACAGGGTCAACAACAACTTCAATTGAGTCATTGCATTTGTATGGTGTTGGTATTGCATTCATCCCGACCCGAGTCGTCGATCGATCACTCTAAGTTAAACTGAGTTCTCATCAACTTAATGTTAAGATTAATATAGTACCTACATTGATCTAGGTGGAACTATGGATGAATGAATGAACTCACAGGGTCAACAACAACTTCAATTGAGTTGTTGCATTTGCATGGTATTAGTATTTTGTTCATCTCGACCCGAGTCATCGATCGATTACTCTAAGTTGAACTGAGTTCTCATCAACTTAATGTTAAGATTAATAATAGTACCTACATTGATCTAGGTGGAACTGGGGATGAATGAATGATCTCATAAGGTCAACAACAACTTCAATTGAGTTGTTGCATATGCATAGTGTTGGTATTGTATTCATGCCGACCTGAGTCATCGATCGATCACTCTGAGTTGAAATAGGTTCTTATCAACTTAATTTTAAGATTAATAATAGTACCTACATTGTTCTAGGTGGAACTACGGATGAATGAATGAGCTCACAGGATCAATAGCAACTTTAATTGAGCTGTTGCATTTGCATGGTGTTGGTATTATGTTCATCCTAACTCGAGTCGTCGATCGATCACTCTGAGTTGAAATGAGTTCTCATCAACTTAATTTTAAGATTAATAATAGTACCTACGTTGATCTAGGTAGAACTAGGGATGAATGAATGAGCTCACATGGTCAACAACAACTTCAATTGAGCCGTTGTATTTGCATAGTATTGGTATTGCGTTCATCCCGACTCGAGTCGTCGATCGATCACTCTGAGTTAAAATAAGTTCTCATCAGCTTAATATTTTAAAAACTATATCTTTTGAAATTTTAAAAATTAATTAAGATCAATTCAGACAAAATAAACAATTTCAAAACTTGTCATTCTTTTCCAAAATTACAAATCAACCCATACAAATCATCCATTTGTGGGAAAAACTTTTCCTCATTTCAAATCTCAAGCTATTGCTCCTTTCTCTCTCTCTCTCTCAAAATACAGACAATAACTACTCAAAATATTGCTCAACCTTTCAAAACAGATCGATTTTCTTCCCATTTTCAACCACAAAGTTGTTATTTTTTATTTTATTCTTGCTTGTATCCATCGTTTTCTCTGTCTTCGCAGGTAACAGAGTTCGAGAAGAGTTTTATATATTTTTTTATTCTAAAAATTAGGATTTTTTAGTTAATGATGAAAGAGAAGACTTTTAGTTGTACTATCTTCGCGAATAGGTTAACAATTTTGTGTTTTGATGCTAAAAAGTAGGAAGCACCTAAGAAAATCCTAGTTTTTGTTTCAGTGTTTTGTTGACTGTCGTGGTATTGTTGGATGGTATTTTTGGTGTTGTTGGCGGTGTCGATATTTGTATTTTTGGTGGTGGTGTCGGTGGTCTTGGTGTTGGTATTGGTGGCATTGGTGGTGGTCTTGCTAGCATTGGTTGTGGTGGTGGTGGTCCATCTTTTGCAACGGGTGGAAGATCTGCTGGGAGATATTAAATAGGTCTTCAAATAAATTCCCCATCCATTCCAACTGATGGGTTATCTATTGGAGTTTTTTTTTTTTGTAATATGGCTCAGAATAATTTATTGAAATTTGTCTTACTTTTTTTTAAAAAAATTATGCAGACATCAAATGCAATGTATTTTTTGTTTTTCTATTGTTTGTAGTTAAAATATGTCTCCCAAAAGAAAGAAAACTGAAAGTGGAGAAAGTGGATCAACTTTTTATCACCAAACAAAAAAGGCTAGAGTATAGATAGATTCAAAGGAACTTCCAGAACAATCTCAGTAAGGGCAAAATGAAGCCGAGGAAAGTGATAACTCCTCCTCACCAATAGGGCATAAAAAAGTATCGAATCCCAGTATGATTCTGTCAAAACCATTACTATTGACAAGTTTTGAGTTGCGATGCCGATGAATATCCCTAACAGAATATTTGGTGATCTTGCACTTAAATGTCAGTTGGGGAAACCTTTTGACGAATTTAGGAGTATTATGAAGAATGAAAACATAGATGGACTTTTTAAGAAGAGCTGTTTTGCATACGTTCTTGAGATGTCTGAGGAATGCACTCTTCGTTTCTCAATGAGCATGGTATATGTCCTTTATAAGTGCAAGATCAAGTATGCGGGGAGGGAGAGCAGAAAAAAATGGATGAAGTTTGGATCAACTACTATGGCATGCCGGCTTGAGATGCGATCGTCCAGAAGAACCTCTCATCAAGGAAACACCCCACAAAGGTTCCAACAAACGCAAGGTTTAAAAAGATGGGTTGTTAGACCTAGCTACAAAGGGGAGGATTTGATGGCGGATCTCAAGAATAAAAACATACCAAAGCACTACAGGGAGAAATTATGCTTAGTTTGGTTTGTCCATTCCATTTTATTAGCAAGAGATGTCAGGAAAGTCAAAGAACATGATTTGTTGGTGCTTGCTGATGATTTTGGAAAATTCAACGATTATCCCTGGGGATATAAAAGCTACTACTTGACTATAGAGTATTTACTAACAAAGCTATCCGTAAAGATGACCACATTATACGGCTTTCCCTGGCTTTCATGGTAAAATTTATCACTATTTTACTCATCCATTAATTTATAATGAATATACTTATTATGACTTTTTTACTTGCTCCATGTTTACAATTTTTAGGCTTGGGCATGTGAAGTCATTCCTCCCCTCCAAAAGCAGTTCAGGGTTTACCCAGATGAGGTTTCTCATCCAAGGATCCTTAGGTGGTTGACGGCTGCAAAGGGCGGCAAAAAAATATGAAAGAGCAGGAGGCTGATCTCTTTAACCCTCCGGATGATGTAGTACAACTTTTTTCAACTAAAATAATTTACCTCAAAGAAAGATATTGAAATAGATGTTCCATCTGTTGCGATAGATGGACCGTCTATTATAACAGATTACCCGTCAACTGCAACTGGTGTAATAGATGGGTAATATGTTATGACAGACAATCCATATTTCACAACAAATTAACAATCTATTACTTTGGTTCTCTGAACCCGACTCAACAGATTACCCATCTGATATAAATTATACAATAGATGTGTAATCTGATGTAACATATTGTCAATCTATTATGACATACAAATCAGCTGTTGCGGTAACTAGATTGTTTGTTGCATAAGTTGGCATCCATGTAACCCAACTGACTGCAAATTATTATTATATGATTTAAATGCCTCCTGTCTTTTTTTATAGGTTGTGTATCCTTGGATTGTGCCTACCATTGATGAGCTGGGGATGACTTCTTTTCTTACTCTAGGTCTTGTTGATACAAAAAAAGACCCAATGGTGGAGCTAATAATGAAGGAATTGGCTGGATCAGCATCCATAAGAAGAGCAGTTAGGCAAGGTCAGCCTAATATTAAAGCTCTTCACGACCAACCTCAAACTATAACAGATCTGTGTGCTTCTTCTGGGGGTCTTGCTGGTGGAGTTGTTTGTGATGGTGGCAGCTATCTTGATGCTGCTACCAGTCGTGATTATAAGCATATTGGTGTTCAATAAAAAATAAATACTTTTGAAAACACTCCTTGCACAGGTCCTCCCTCTTACCCCTACACTGGTCCCACCTACCCTTACAGTGGTCCCTCTCACCCCTTCTCACACTCATATTCTTATTGCAAATGCAAAGTGTGCAAGGACAAAAAGGATAAAATCCTTGAAAAGCTAGATGATATTGTTGAAGGTGTCACGAAGTTGAAATCTAGGAGGGGTGTGATAGCATTCAATGAGGTGAGGGAGCCATGTACTCCTACAATGGCGGTTAGGAGGAAGATAAGAAAAATTAGACAAATTCTCTCCATTCTGAAATTAGTAAAATTGCAACTCCTCCTACTTCAAGAATTGTTGAAATTCAGGGGCCACCGAAGAAGGTGGACATATTCGTGGAGCTTGGCAAGGAGGAGCTGTAAGAAATCATGAATGGCAAGATAAAGGTTCAAAAAGAATACACCATGCATTTATTTCCCGTTGAAGACTTCACGAATATGATAAATATGCGCGTGTGGTACGAGGACAATCTAAGTATACTTTTGCTAACCTAACCTTCCAATCTACTCCATGAAAAAAAATCTACGCAGCAGATGTGTAATCTATTGCAACAGCTTAGTATTCTATTGAAACATAATGCACACCTATTGCATAAGTTGTGTTGACTAGGTAATCTGTGAACTGATTCAGAGAACCCTCTGCATCAAATTCTTTCCACTGTATTTTTATTATTTACAATTACTAACCTATTTAAAAATTATCTTCTTATACCACAGTATATTGATGAAATTCTCTACCTCATGAGGGGCAGGCAATTAGCGTACCCGGATGCATATGATGTTGCTGATAAGATAATGGACCTCAACTTCTACAATAATTTCAAGGATAGGTATGCTTCTTTCTATGAGCTAGCTGGTACCGGTGGCTTGGGATTTGACCAGTTAGTTTCTACGTTCTAATGGGATGAAAAAATGATTAAATATGTTAGAGGAAAGAGTCCATATCCACATGACAAGAGCTGGACCAAGGCAAAGAGAATCCTTGCAGTCATGAACGTGAAAGTCAAATATTTTCTCTCTGTTGAGATACTAATCTTCGAGGATGACTGCAACTTACCTTTCTTCAGCGAATACAAGTTTTTAGCCCACATGTAGCCACTCTTGAAGTTGTTACCCAAGTGGTTGAAGCAAAGTAAGCTGATGGATTATTTACCAGCTAAAGTCTTGACGAAGAAATCATGGGATTTTGAAGGTCGAAATAAGAACATCAAGCTCCAGAAAAATAGAACTGGTGCAGCTGCGGGCCGTTCTTGCTTGCATACATTGAGTTTTTGCTGACCGGTACAGAAATGACCGATATGTACAATGCTGATGTGGGAAAGATTCAATGGGTCTTGGCTTATGGGATACTAACTAAATGGTTGGAGCTTGTGTATAAAGAAGAATATGTACAAAGACAAAAACAAAAACGATGACAATTTTTTATTTCAAGCCACCTCACTTTACATGTAGTGACAAATTTTTATAATGCAGCAGACTTTATATCTGTTGTAACAAATATAATACCTGTTGTGACAGATTGATTATCTATTGGAATAAGTTGGTCATCTATTACATTATGCAGATGTTTTCCAGTCTGTCTATCACAACAGATATACAATCTATTGCAACATATAATCTATCTGTTGCAACTGATTGGTAATCTGTTGTAATAAATCAAGAAAGAAAGTAGGAAGACTTATTATATAATTTCCAGAAAATGACCTAACTAAATAGTTGGAGCCCGTGTATAAAGAAGAATATGTACAAAGACAGAGACGAAAACGATAACAATTGTTTATTTCAAGCCACTTTACTCTACATGTTGTGGCAATAATTTCTCTATCTGGCAAAAGTTAAATTTTTATAATGCGACAGATTTTATATTTATTATAACGGATATTGTATCTGTTGTAAATGATATAGTACCTGTTGTGATAGATTATCTGTTGGAATAGGTTGATCATTTGTTGCATTATGCAGATGTTTCGTCTATCTGTCGCAACAGATATACAATCTGTTGCAACATATTATCTATCTGTTACAACTGATAGGTAATCTATTGGAGCAAATAAAAAAAGTAGAAAGACCTGTTATATAATTTCCAGTAGATGACCTACGTATTGCATCTCATGTTGCAACATATGTCTAAATTTGTTTGATAAGATATGTCATCTGTTGCAGCAGATGTATTATCTATTGCGATATTTGAATCTAGTACCCCATTTCAATTAACATGTTCAAAACTAAGGTTTAAATTATATTCGTAGACAGCATAAAATAAATTAAAGCCGTTGAAAATTACATGAAATAACTCAACAAATAAATGAAATGTAAAAAAAATCATTATGGATACAAATGATCTACTCTATAAATAAATCAACAAGTTAAACCAAGGAGGATAGGTTATTACATTGATGGACTCAATCTATAAAGATCTAATCAATATGGACAAGTTATTCTTCATCCGGTGTTACGAAATTCGGCTTTGGTCGGCGTGGATCTTTAACATCGCTTGCGTACAGCTTCTGAGCTTTCGCTTCACCATATTTCCATAAAAGAGTAGCATATGTTTTGCCGAGTAATTCGGCATCAAGTTCATCATTTGGTACTTATAATATATCGATTAAATACTCGGCGTAAGCGGCAACAAAAGGATCGCAATTCCTGCATTTTAAAAAAATAGATAATCCATATCTTGCAGTTCATGCAAGCGTTGTGAAATTTGTGGAATGAAACTAAATCATGACACTTATACTTAAAGGCTACCAATGGTTTGTTGAGCAATTCCTTCAACATATTGTATATCAAATAGATTAGATATTTTATCCCGGTATGCTTCAATCTTCGACCAATTAGTACGAACCTTTTGGTCCAAAAAGCCACTCATATCAAGGTAAGTAGGCAATATTTTGGCCAGCTTTTGTATATCAGACGACGGACCGGAATGTCTCATTCGCGACATTGATTCATAAACTCGGATACGCCTTTTTTTTAGAACGATGATAGCCAACACCCAATGAAATTCATCACCAGATTGAATGGGATGTACACTTCATTGACCAAATACCGAGGTAAGCCATCCGAAATGCTAAAACCTTTGATGATGTTGATTAAGCATTCCTAATTTTGGGAAACTTCCGATGGTTGTTGACAATACCTATCGTAGGTATTATTGATGTAAACTTTGTACAAACAATTGTCTGTCGTGTATCTGTATTGTTCTTATGTTTGCAACTTGGCCTTCTTTTAGAGGTAGTAAAAAATGATATCGATGTACTACACATATTATCAAACATTTCAGATTGCGTGACGAAAAAATTAATACGCAGATGTAATTAAATAAAGTATTAATTAATAGTAATATGTATGGCATTTAAACCTCATCATTCCAACAAGTTTGGGCCTGTGACATCAAATAGAACTAATTCTTTGATCTGAGATGTGCAACAACAAAGTAGAACATGTCAAAACCAAGACTCGATTCATTCACTTTGTAGTGTTTGTCATTTTGTTTTCTACATGATGATTTATATGTGTTAATGTCACGTTCTTACAACAAGAATAGTATAAATCAATATCTTCAAAAATTGATTTATATACCTACCGGCATGATGCTTTAGCAGCCCATCGATAATTCATTCTGAATATTCGTTGATCAACTGTGTTAGTTTTATTAGAGCCTCGTTTGAGATGTTGAACCCTTCAAATGGGTAATTCTTTCGTTCTCCCAAACTGACAGGCTCCACTTTTTCTTCTTTTTTGAAAGTAGTTGATGGATTATCAACTGTAATATTATGCTCTTCAGTAGTAGCTTATACTGTGACATCCACTTGGAAAGCCAGAATTATCAATGCTAATTCCAGATAAACCACAGATTGTCCATCTATTGCAATAGATGAGCCTTATGTTACAACAGATGAATCATCTGTTGGGATAAATTCGAATAGGTAAATTAAAGTAGTATTATAATTTCGAATACATGACCCATCTATTGTAATATAAGACTCATCTGTTGCAATAGATAAAGCATTTAATACAACAGGTTAGACAACAATTGCAATAGATGTATATATCTATTTGATAATTTTTAGCAGATGTATCATATGTTGGAACAAGTGATGTACATTCACCTTCTTCGACTTATGCTGCTCTTCTGTGGCCCTTGCACACTGAACATCGGCATAAGACAAAGACAGAGGCATTGTAATTTTGCTTTTTTTGATGCTTGATGATACCTTGGAAGTATCTTTCCTTCTTCTCTTAGCCGTCTTGATCTCTAGTGGAGTGTATGGATATGAAATCCTCTTTGATGGAATGACACCCTTATTAGATGACATTTTCTTTACAGAAGTAGTTAGTGCATTAATAGCATTAATCACTCCATCATATTTTGCCTTGCAGTCTTGACATTTGCATGCAGAACATTCACTACATGTGGTAAAATCTGGAGAAAAATCTGTACAGCCAGTATAATCATAATCATAATGGCTTGTTATTTCAAAAATGGTAAGAGAAGCATCATTATCCCCAACAGCAGCACCACTACCACTATGACTACCATCGTCAACAGCAACAAGCCCACCCTCCAAAATTATTTTTCTTGTGATGGATGTTGCTCTAAAAAATTCCATTTTTATTCCATCAATGACCTTAGGGTTCGGTAAAGTTTGAACATACCGTAAAGTAACAAAAAATGACATCTTCAACTCTCGGTTGGTCAAAACAAGATCATGAAACTTTGCATTTCTATTGGTTTTGGCCGACAACCATCTCAGAATTCTTGGACAGAAAACTTCTTCCTGATAGTTCACTTGTTGTCTCAAAAAAGAAATGACTTCAAATACCCAAGCCTATAACATAACGCTAATAAATCAAAAGCATTATTAAATAAAAAAATTATGAATCATATCATGATAAAAGAAATATTTACCATGAAGGCCCATGGAAAACCATATAAGTTGACTCTTTTTGGCGTTAACGGAGTCAACAAATATTGGAAAGTTATTTTGAAGCTTTCATAACCCCAAGGATAGCTGTTAAATGCCTCAAGATCCTTGTAACACCCCGATTTTCTGAACCAGAATGCTACACGGTGCTCATGACCCCAAAGGACCACAAGCTAACCCATGACTGATATCTGCACCTGTATACTGCATAATATATCATAAAATGCAGAAACATGAACATGAACGGTCATAAGGTTCAAACTGAATAAACGTCTGATAACAAAATATCTGAAAAAAGTATAGCAATACCAAAACAAGTCCTAAATACTAAAAATAATGAGATCTAAATATCTAATTTGACATGTAGTCTGAAAGCCTCTAGCTGAACTGAATAAGGAGTTGAAGGAATATGTTTCCAACTAACTCCATCTAGCAACTGAATAGTAAATATAGCAATAATCACATCGTCCTCAAATGAGAAAGGACACTGCAAACTCTGAACACTGGAATGCTACTACTTATCTGGAACTCGTGCTTCTGAACCTATGGTGTAACATAAAAGAAATCACCATAGCACAAATACGTCAGTACGTCTGAATGCACTGAGTATACGAGTGAGGTATGCAAAATGCAAAGGGCTATATGTATGAACAATGCTGACTAATATGAACATGAGAATACATACATCCATAACTGTAACTGAACTCGTGGAGATACTGACTACTAAGTTTGAATACTGACAACATGAGTTACTGATACTGAGTTACTAAATAGATGAACGACTATTTTTGATAGTTCAAATTATGAAGAACTGGTCTGGTTGACTGTGTCTGACAGTCCTGAAGCTGAATACTGATATCATAAATTCTAATAACTGATATGACTGATACATGAGTTCAGAAAATTGATATAACTGATATAATTATAATGATCGGCCTAACCGATGTAACTGATACTGAGCGACTGTACCTGACAATCTAAGTTCTAATGAAACTATCTGAGTTCTATTTAATATGGAATAACTGAATTTGAGATCAGTCCTATCTAGCAGGTGATCTTTAAATCTGATGATTCTGATACTGTTTAACTATAGTTGAGATCAGTCCTTTCTAATGGGTGATCTTGAAGTCTATTTATAATGATAAGGATTGATTGTCTCTAACAGTATTGAATTTGTACAACTGAACTGAGTTGACTGTATCTGACAATCCTGAATCTATAACTGAAACTGTGGGATGTATTCATCTAATCGACATACCCCAAGCTAAGCTAACTAGGGTCCAATCTCTGCCGTGACTGGAAGGATTCAATACCACGCCACTGGTAAAGACAATATGTGAGCAACGTTCATATAACAGGTAACTCTAGTGAGAACAGTGGGAACCATCATATAATAGGTTAAGCCACCTCATCTACCCCCATATAATAGGCTGCGATGTCTCAACCTATGCTGGCTACAAGTTCTGAAACTTAGGGATTGCTTCTAAGGATCTCAGTTCTAATCTAGTGGGTGAGTCCCCACCCCTAGGTTCGCTCGGTGTTGAATCCTACTCCCATCTGAAAGACACTGAACTAAATAACTGGGCTGAAATGAATAACTGAACTGAATTGATTAGCTGAACTGATACTGATTAACTAGATTGATACTAGTGGTATTGTTTAGCAGAGCTAAACTAAGTTTACTGAATTTTGATGACTAATGGAAAGTACTGAGTTCTAAGGACTTGTTGAGAGTACTGAAGTTACTGAGATTGACTTTGAATACTGAGGTTACAGATATTACTGAATACTGAGATCACTGAGATTACTGAACTACTGAGATTACTGAGGTTACTGAGCACTGAGATTACTGATCATACTGAACTACTGAGATTATTGAGTTTTCTTAAGTCACATGACTGACTGAATTCTATAGATCATGGCTTGAATGAGAGTATCGTGAAAACATGACATAGCTCTAGGCACACAGCTATAAATTTTTGGGTACAAGTACCCCCAGGACTCAATGGAAGAAAACTGACACACATGACTGACTTGATCATAAGAGTAGAGTCCATAATCCACAATATCATAAATAAGGGATTTCATACTAAGCATGGTTCTCAATAATCTATTTCATGGAAGGAAATTTCATACAACATGTATATACTTGCATAGCTTTCAATATCATGCTCATTACATATTACAACCACAATCCATAATATCATAACTTGGGGAATTTCATGAAGTACATGGGTATTTTACATCTTGTACATGAGTGGATTTTGCAAGTAAGCATATAATTCCATAAGACTAGTTCATGAGTAATCCAACAGTGTTCACAAGACACATTATCAACATGGATGACATTGAACATAGAGGCCTATCATGAATCCTTCCCTTAGTCACAATTTAGCTATAATGCATGATTTCTAGTCTCTTAGGTATTTTATCAAATATCTTACATGCACAACTTAGGCATAGGTGTAAATCATATAATTACTCATCATAAATAATCAAACTTACATGTTTTCAACTCATATGATGTCATAGATTCATAATAATACATAAAGATTCTATCTTGGCATCATTCAACACATAAACATGATCAACAATCCATTCATAACATGAAAACCATAATATATAGTTTTAGAAAAGGGTTCTTGAACTTCATGGACGAAAAGAGTCTATGAATGAACACACGCATACCTTAGAAAGAAAACCTTGATGATTTACTGGAGATTTCTTGGCTTGGGAAACTTAATTCTTGATTATCTTGAAAAAAGGCTTGAATCTTTCTTTTGAGAGATGAGTTTGATGGAAACCCTAATCTTGTGGTTGAGAGCATAAGAAAGAGTTTTTGAGATGCTTAACTGAAGAAAAATAGGAAAAATTATGCCTCATTAGGGTTATAAGTCGTGGTAAGTGAAGGAAAAAGACCAAAATACCCTTATGAAATAAATTCCCAATTGCTGAAAATCATAGCTGGTGACATTTGTGACAAGGCATCAAAAATATGGTAAGTTACCACGAATGTCGTCACACAGAAGCTGGTTTTCCTAAGGCTAACGACCTTCTTAGTAAGGCGAAACAAATATGGTAAGCTACCACGAATGTCGTCACTTAGGAGCTGGTTTCTGCCTAAGGCTGACGACCATTGTGGTAAGGCGTCACAAATGTGATAAGCTACCACGAATGTCGTCACTTAGGAGCTGGTTTCTGCCTAAGGCTGATGACCTTCATGGTTGGGCATCACAAATACGGTAAGCTAACATGAATGTCAGCACAAAGGAGCTGGTTTCTTCCTAAGGCTGACGACCTTCGTGGTAGGGCGTGACAAATGTGGTAAACTACCACAAATGTCGTCTCACAGTTTCCAGCCTGACATACTAGAGTAAAATAGGAATAACTCTTTGCTCTGATATCAGATTTAGGCGAAATTGATATAGTTGGAAATCTGATTCAATTATCTATCTGTTGATAGGTCATGAGCTCAAAAATTCCAAGTATAATGAGAGATATTCTTGTTTGAAGTTGACTATAACATATCTTTCTCAAGAATTCAATCGGTAAGGAATGTTTTGATTCGTCTGATAGCTGGGAGTTATTTGAAGCCTTAATATACATCTAACTTAATCATAAAACTATAAAAGAACCATGATGTACTATGCATGAGCTTGGTACATAGCTCTAATATTGGTTTGGATTTTTTGGGGTATTACAATCCTCGGAGAGCTTTATTAAACCAACACTTATTATGTTGTTAACGTCTCTCGCCCAAAGAATATTATGTACAAACCAAACTAAGTACAATGATTGCTTGTGCTTCTTTGAAATTCCTTTACATTTCAACGCTTCTATCAAATTTTTATTTTTAAATCTTGGACCAATAATCGACACCAGGTCATCATAATCACTCGACTTGCCTTTACCTTTTTTGGGGTGTGCGGGGTGCTTTTTTGGATCAGAGTAGGTATAACTTGAGTAGGAGAAGGAGTATAACATGTTAGTTCGGTAACTATGGCAAACTCCTTGCAACCAAAACAAACTGGCATGCCACAGTAATTTATCCACACCTCATCTATCTTGTCTTTGTTTTCATACATAAACCTACGCTTGAGAAGATCGTATACCATTTTCGTCTGGAAACAAGCATTGTTGTCCACTGGCAAATCAAGATATTGCCCAAAGTAGCTTTCCCTGAAATAAGCATCCAATGTTTGTTCTCAAAGTATTTTCTAAAGGTGTCAAAAAATTTTCCCATAGTTGACTTAACCACGAAACCACCCATTAAGTCTATGGCACCATTGCACTGTATTCTCACAGGATAATGATCAATGCTGAAGGTTTTGATAAACTCTTCTAAGGAAGGCTATTAGCATTTGGATCATCCCTTTCGAGACATTCCCCCTCCCCATGTTCATTATTTTCTACTCCTAATTGAGATAACGCTTGTAAAACAAGCTCATAGAGTGGTGGAAGTAGCCGAGCTGCTGCACTTGTTCCTTTACTTGGACATGATTCGGTTTCTTTTCTTTTGGGAGTTATATTATCTTAAATTAATAGGAACATAAAATAGATTATAATTGATAAATGCATCATTAAAAGGGGATAACAATAAATCTAATATGCACAATGTTAAAATAACAGTTCCAACAGACCACACATCTATTGCACCAGGTATGTTATCTATTTCAACGTATAACCGAACTGTTGCAACAGATGAGTAAACCATTGGAAACAATAAAAACAAATCACTAATTTGTTGCACTAGGTAGTTGTAATACCCCAAGAATTTCAACTGATAATAGAACCCTGTTTCAAGCTCGTTAGAAATAAATTTAGTGATTTGGTAGCTACATTATCTAGATTGATGAGTATTAGGGCCTCAAAAGTGTCCTAGCTATTAGACGAATCAAAATATTCCTTGTCGATTGAATTCTTGAGATGGATATTGGTATGGTCAACTTCAAACGAGCATATCTCTCGTTTTACTATAACTTTTTGAGCTCATGACCCACCAAAATATATATAATTGAATTATCTTTCCAACAATACCAATTTCGCCAAAATCCGTTTTCGGAGCAAAGAGTTATGCCCATTTTACTCCAGCGTATCAGCCTGGAAATTTCGTGACAACATTTGGTGACGACTTGTCACAAGCCTGATGGCTTGTCACAAAATGTCGTCACCATAATCAAAAAGTCACAAAATCCAACATTTTGTGACGACTTATCACAAGTTCGACGGCTTGTCACAAAATGTCGTCAACCTTAAGCCAAAAATCATAAAATCCACCCTTTTGTGACGACATTTTGTGACGACTTGTCACGAATGTCGTCAGCTATTTTTTTTCACCAATTTAATGACCTTTTTGCAAGGGTATTTTGGTCTTTTTCCTGTACTTTCCACGACTTATAACCCTCAGAGAACGTATTTTCTTCTATTTCTCTTTAGTTAAACATCTCAAAATTCTCTGCACACCTTCAACCACAAGGTTAGGATTTCAACATAAAAACCCAATTATCTAGAGATTCAATCGTAAGAATTCAATAATTCTTGTATATTTGAATTTCCCGTTAAGAGGACTACGAGGGACACCCAATAGTTCGTGAATAACCTTCCAAAATTTTTGAAGTCATCCAAAAGCTCCAAGTTTAAGGTATGTGGTTTTGAACAAGAACACCCTTTTATTCTTGTGCCCAAAAGTTACATATTTTTGTAAAGTATTTCATAAATTCATGGAGAATTCCTATCATGTTATTATATTTTGAGTTTTATGAAACTATGTCTTACCCAAGCTTTGAGTTGCAATATTATTATGCATATTAATGTTTTAAATTGTCAATTTATGGTTTAAGTTGCATAATGCAACATCTATATCATGTTTTGAGAATTTCAAGTCCTATTGTTGTGAATTGAACCTTATGGTTAAATTATGAGTTTAAGAATGAGATGTTAGCAATTTTTAAAGAATATCTAGAAGTGACTTTTGATTGTAAGTTAAGATAGAAATCCACATTCTTGAGTCTGAAGTAAAGGAGATGCATTTTGGCTCCGATTATATATATATGCGTGTGTGTGTGTTGAATTGTTTTAAGGTGGATTTTCTAAAGTTCTGAGCTAAGTAAGGGAGTAGTATTTATCATCAAGTTGGGCTTGATTCCGAGGTCTCATGCCCCAGAACTACGTACCCCCGTAGGTTCTTGATATATCTCAAGTGGGTTAAGATACTGATCACTAAATTTAAGGTTTTATACGATGGCAAGGATAGAACATCTCTCCCCAACGTGGGTAAGACGTTGGACTCCATGTAGCTCACATGGTTTATGTCGTTTAAGAGAAACTCCCTAAGTTTTGAAAGTTCTCTAAGTCCTTAAGTCTTCCAAGTTTCAAAGAGTTTTAGTCATAAAGTTACAAAATTTTGAAAGTGTAAGTATTTTTGAAAGCTATGGTCCTAATAATTTCAGGTGTCATGATAATTTGAGGTTTAAAGTAAAAGCATGATGATTTATGAGTCTTGTGGCATATATTTATTTCAAGCTATGTGAGTATGTTTTACACCATGCAGGTTTTCTTTAAAAGCTTATGATATTGAGTATTTTAATTGCACACTCCCCTATATGCTCAGTACATTTCCAAAGTACTGACCCATATATTTTGTCTAAGTTCCATATATTCTTGTAATGTAGGTTCAGGTGCTCAGTCTCAGCCTCACCAGTGATCCTTTCAAGCACTCCTATCTACATATCAGCCGTGGTGAGTCCTCATGTTTTCGGGACCAATTATTCTCAGACTTCCAGTTTTATTTAGTAGTTGTTTAATTCTTGTCAGTTGAGTATGAGTCAGTTGGGGACCTGTCCCAATGGTTCTCTAGTTTAGAGTAGTAGAGGTTTGTTAGACTAGTCATCAGATTATCAGCACTTTGAGATTTTCTTTGAGTTATAGTTGTTCAGACCAAGTATTTCATTCATATTTCTCACTTTATGATGTCACAGTGTTGAGTTCATGCTTTTTATCTTTAAGTAAGCTAATATATGAAGTAGAAGGCTCAAAGGGTTAGCTTGGGGCTACTTGTAGCCTTAAGTACCGTGTGACGTTCCGGGACCCGATTGCGGGGCGTTACAAACTTAGTATCATAGCCTAAGGTTTAGAGAGTCCTAGGGAATCTGACAAGCCGTGTTAAGTAAAGTCTTGATCATGGTGTACAGTGCGCCACATCTATGAGCAAGAGGCTATGAAACATTTTAGGAATAAGTCGTTTCTTCCTCTCAAGTCCATCATGCTCAAGTTGTCTCTCTAGCTATTAATTTGTGCTCTCTTATTTCAGAATATGCCTCCCCGCGGAGCTTGAGGAAATAACAACGATCAGCAACCTCAGCCCACTGATTCTCTGAATGAAAATGTGTCCCACGCCGAATTTAGGGTAGCCTTCCAGGCACTGGCCCAAGCTGTCACTGTCCAGGCCAATCAGGCCGCAACTCCTCAGCAGCAAGAAGGTGACTTAGCTGCTGCCAGAATTTGTGACGTTATGCGGATGAGTTCTCCAGAGTTTTATGGGTTAAAGGCAGGGGAAAACCCACAGTTATATCTTGAGAAGATAAGGAAGATCACACAGGTAATGCATGTGTCTGAAGAAGAGTGTGTGGAGTTAGCATCTTATAGTTTGAAGGACATTACGTATGACTGGGTGGTTTCTTGAAGGGAGGGTAAAGGGGAGGATGATTCTCCCATTACCTGGCAGATGTTCCAAGATGCATTCTTAGATAGATTCTTTCCTTTGGAGTTAAGAGAGGTGAAGATGGAAGATTTGATGAACTTGAGACAGGGCTCTATGACTATTAAGAAGTGCTGCTTAAATTTTAATCAGCCAGCAAAATATGCGTCTAACTTGATCTTCGACGCCCGAACTAGTATGAGAAAGTTGTGTCGGGCTTAGTAATGAAAGAATACCGTACTGCTATGTTGAACAAGGAGATGGATTTATCTAGGCTGATAATCTATGCGCAGCAAATAGAGGAGGATAAGATAAGGGAAAGAGATAGAGCAAGAGGTAACAAGAGAGCCGGGTCTGAACAGAGCGAGAGGTAACAAGAGAACCGGGTCTGAACAGCATGAGTACGGTCAGGTTAGATCCCAAGGAGGGAACCGCCCTCAGTTCTAGAGTCGTTCTTCTATTTCAGTACCCTCATCCACTCGTTCCCCAGTTCCCAGAGGTAGCCAGAGCAGGGAAACAGGTCTTCTATGTCCAGGCCTCAGCAGAGTGTGAGCAACAAGCCCAACTTCCCTCCTTATGCCAAGTGTGGTAGGACTCATTCGGGTGAGTATTTAGCTGAACAGCGTGGTTTTTTCGGTTGTGGTAAGATAGGCCAAAGGCTTAGAGAGTGACCACATGCCAGGAAGGAAAGCAGAGATACCCGACCCCAGACCCAGGCCACTAGTGTATCAGCTTTCGCAGCCCGTCCAGCTCCTCCTCTGGGCGCTTCTTCTAGTATTGCTGGCGGTCAGTACCAAAATAGGTTCTATGCCCTACCTTCCCATCATGAGCAGGAGGACTCTCTCGATGTTGTTACTATTATGCTCCATGTATTTTATTTTGATGCATATGCGTTATTGGACCCCGAGTCAAGTTTTTCTTATGTGACCCCACTTATTGCGGTGAAGTTTGAGAAGAGTCCCAAAAGTATTTCTAAGCCTATTCTAGTTTCTACCTCAGTAGGAGAGTCTGTTGTTGCTAAGCAAGTATACAATAATTTTCCTGTTACAGTCTTTCATTGAGTCACACTTGCAGATTTGATAGAGTTAGAGATGGTTGATTTTGATGTTATCCTGGGTATGGATTGGCTTCACTTCTACTATGCATCTAAAGATTGTCATACTCTTGTAGTCAAATTTGAGTTTCCTAATGAACCAGTTTTTGAGTGGTCAGGGAGTTCAGTACCTCCCAAGAGTCATTTTATTTCTTATCTCAAAGCCAGGAAGCTTATATCTAAGGGTTACTTTTATCACTTGGTTAGAGTTAAGCACACTAAGTCTGAAACCCCAAGTATCTATTCAGTCAACACTGTCAATGAGTTTCCTGATTTATTTTCGAAAGATCTCCTAGGGGTACCTCCCGATAGAGAGATAGAATTTGGGATCGATCTTCTTCCCAACACTCAGCCTATTTCCATTCCTCCCTACCATATGGCACCTGCAGAGTTTAAGGAATTGAAAGAACAACTCAATTATCTCTTAGACAAAGGTTTTATAAGGCCCAGTGTATCTTCTTGGGGCGCACCTACCCTTTTCGTACGAAAGAAAGATGGTTCTTTGCGTATGTGTATTGACTATCGTCAGCTTAATAAGATTACAGTCTAGAACAAGTACCCTCTTCTGAGAATAGATGATTTGTTTGATTAGTTGCAAGGTGTGAGTTATTTCTCCAAGATAGACCTTAGATTCGGCTATCACCACATTCTTGAGTCTGAAGTAAAGGAGATGCATTTTGGCTCTGATTATATATATATATGTGTGTGTGTGTGTGTTTAATTGTTTTAAGGTGGATTTTCTAAGGTTCTGAGCTAAGTAAGGGAGTACTATTTAGCACCGAGTTGGGCTTGATTCCGAGTTCTCATGCCCAAGAACTACGTACCCTCGTAGGTTCTTGATATACCCCAAGAGGGTTAAGATAATGATCACTAAAGTTAAGGTTTTATCCGATGGCAAGGATAGACCAGCTCTCCCCAACGTGGGTAAGACGTTGGACTCCATGTAGCTCACATAGTTTATGTCGTTTAAGAGAAACTCCCTCAGTTCATTAAGTCCTCTAAGTCCTAAAGTCTTCCAAGTTTTAAAGAGTTTTAGTTATAAAGTTACAAAGTTTTGAAAGTATAAGTGTTTTTGAAAGCTATGGTCCTAATAATTTTAGGTGTTATGATAATTTGAGGTTTTAAGTAAAAGCATGATGATTTATGAGTCTTGTGGCATATATTTATTTCAAGCTATATGAGTATGTTTTACACCATGCAGGTTTTCTATAAAAGCTTATGATATTGAGTATTTTAATTGCACACTCCCCCATATGCTCAGTACATTCCCAAAGTACTGACCCACATATTTTGTCTGTGTGCCATATATTCTCGTTATGTAGGTTTAGGTGCTCAGTCTCAACCTCACTAGTGATCCTTTGGAGCACTCCTATTTACATATCAGTCGTGGTGAGTCCTCATGTTTTGGGGACCGGTTATTCTCAGACTTCCAATTTTATTTAGTAATTGTTTAATTCTTATCAGTTGAGTATGAGTCAGTTGAGGATCTGTCCCAATGGATCTCTAGTTTGGAGTAGTAGAAGTTTGTCAGACTAGTCATCAGATTATCAGTACTTTGAGATTTTCTTTGAGTTGTACTTGTTCAGACCAAGTATTTCATTCATATTTCTCACTTTATGATATCACAGTGTTGAGTTCATGCTTTTTATCTTTAAGTAAGCTAATATATGAAGTAGAAGGCTCAAAGGGTTAGCTTGGGGCTACTTGTAGCCTTAAGCACCGTGTGATGCTTCGGGACCCGGTTGCAGGACGTTACAGTAGTTTATCTGTTGCAACATATAACTAACCTGTTGCAAGGATAAATAATCCGTTGGAAACAGTAGTAACAGATCACATATCTATTGCACCAGGTAGTTTATATGTTGCAACATATAACCAACCTGTTGCAACGGATGAGTAATCTGTTGGAAACAGTAATAACATATCACAAATCTATTGCACCATGTAGTTTATCTGTTGCAACATATAACCAACCTGTTGCAACGGATGAGTAATCCATTAGAAATCATAAAAATAGATCACATATCTGTTGCACCAGGTATGTTATCTGTTGCAATATATAACCGACCTGTTGCAACGGATGAGTAAACCGTTGGAGATAATAAAAATAGATCACTGAACTGTTGAAACATATCACTCATCTGTTGCAAAATGAGTTATCTGTTGGATCAATATTATTTAGATTTCTTCCAAACAGAAGAGTCGTCTGTCGTAACAGATGAATGATCTGTTAGTTTGTTCATCTGTTGCATCAGATTTTCATAGTTGCATAAGATTTTAATCTGTTGCATCAGATATTTTCATCTACTGCATCAGATGTTTTCATCTATTACATCAGATGTCTTAATTTGTTGCATCATATGTTTCATCTATTGCAACACCATTTTGACCAAGACAAACAACAAATCAACCCAACAACACCAACACATCATACACACATACACACACTAAGAATATCAACTGTGAACAAAAATCACCAACAAATCTGACTCAACAGACGACAACAAGAAGAAAAAATGCCAGAAATTAGGGTTTTATTTAATCCACATTTCAATACTAGAAGAGAAGTGGGCTCAAGTTCCTCTATTTTTCATAATTTTTTACCTGCAAAAAAGGAAATGGGACGACGAAGAACTCGAAGTTATTGTCACCGGAGAAGTCTTCACGTCGATTAATGGTCGAAAGTTGAAAGGAAACTCGACCGACTATTTTTCGCAGGAGGTAGAAGTCGCCGGGAATTGAAGGGAGAATTTTGCAGAACTGTTGGTTGGGAGAGAATTGAGAGAAGCTATCGAGAGAGAGAGAGGAGAGAGACTGGTTGATTTGGATTGAAGAGGGGTGTGGGTTGATTTGTATTTTGAAAAGATTGGAAAGTTTTAAACATATTAATCAAGTCCATAATTAACTTAATCAAGTTTCCTAATGATGTTTGACCCTTTAAGTTGGTCAATGTCTCAAACCTTCATTCAAGACTTAAAAGACACCTTTCCTTCAATTTTCTCAAGAAACTTCACATTTTTTATTCCAAAGAAAAACATGAATTTTACTCCCTTTGAATCAAATTTATAAAAAAAATGAATTAATTACCCCACACTAGATGAATAGCTAAAATAAGTAACTTGAGAATTTACTTTAAAATAAATAAGTAAAATATTTCTTTTTATTTAAGATTCCAAAAAGGGGCCTTGCGAAGTCAGTTTTGCAAAGTTGCCATCTTATATTTGAAATTGATGAAAATTAAGATTGATTTACCATATCTAAATTATTAAAGTCGGTTTCTGACTCTAGCGACGATAAATTTGTCTACTGCAAAATTTATTTCTTATCAATCCCATATTACTAATTAGTAAGAACTAACTTGAATTTAAAGGAAAACGATTTCCTAATAACTAGGCCATTAAACTCTAAGATATATTTTTACGTATAAATTTTTAACCTTTAACACCTAAACCTAGCGATAATGCTAAAATTGACATCTAAGAGGCAAAAAAGAATGAATAAATTTGCTATTTATTTAAAAGAGTTAATCCATTTCCAAACAAACGTAAGTTCCAAATGAAAATGTGCCATAATTTTAAAGATATAACATGTGTAAATATACAAAGGAAAACAAAAGTTTAGGAAGGGAAAGAGGCACTAGACTGATAGACGAAAACATATGATGCATCTATTATCGCTTCTCTGATTTGGACAGAGATGGAGTCAAGCCGTGAGACTCCAAACGCGCTCCCAAGTTTCCATGAGGCAAAAAAAGATAAGGATTAGTGACTGATTAACTAATCAAAATAACAAGATAAGATTACATTAACAAAATATTCTAATAAAGAAAAGTTCATAGAAACTAAATTTTGTAGCTAACAACAATAAATCAGTAGAAGTGCAAGGACATAAGAGTGGCATATGAGCACCATATCACACAAAGAAAGTTTCTATCATACTAAATATCACGTCTACATTATGGGCTAACTTTATCTAGTAATCCAACCACTAAGGCAACCACTGGGAATTTACCTAATATAGCTTTTTAACATTTCTCTAAAAAAGGGGGTAAGACTAGGCTAATACTAAGCCACTGATCAAGACACACAGAAACCAAACTCTTTCATCACTTTCAAGTATCCAATAGCTGTAATCTTAATATATTCATCTTGTATGAAGCTTATTAATTAAATATAACATCGCAAGCATCAAAACATGAAAGCATGAGTTATAAATCTTAACACAAAGTAAGTAGGGACTTTGAGAAAATAGAAAGTGCAAACAAATAGGAAAATGAAACCAAATTGCCGATTTAAGAAGTGAATAATATGTGAACAAGGCAACAAATTTCTTTATGCTAAACTTAGATCAGATACACAACCAAGGTTATAGCTTCTCTACAACTTTGATAGCAGCACAAGATATATCAACCCCCTATAGTGCAGGAAATAACGCAAAAAGCACAAACAAAGGGAAAAAATAGTAAACTTCCCGGACGTTCCATATACTTAGACACGAGGCAGCCATATATATCGAGATAGCCAATGGTTGGGACATAACCTTACTCCAAACTTGTTCTCTAATTCTTACAAAAATGACCAGCAACACTAAGACAAGGCGAACTTAAGTATATATATATTCACATATATATATGTATTCCCGTGAAAAGAAAAGAAAAGAGAAGGATTAGTACAACAAAATTTTATACCTTAATAATATATGTGAACAATAAAGGCAATGTAAAAATCATTTATGAGTCTTTATAGAAATGAATTTGATGTCTACCAAAGCAAGTACTTGAAGAAAGTAAGCTAAATAGAATTTCAAATAAAAAATTAAGCACGGTAACCTACTATCCAGGAAGTTTCATGTTGATTCCCTAAGTAAACTAATTGTTTAGTAAAAAAAAAACCAAAATTCATTCAGAAGGTCTTCTAAAACATCACGCTAGTTTGATCGTTCCAAATAACTTACGAGCAGGACATCTACATATCTATATCTCCTCAAGGGATCGAAGCAGGCAGAATGCTAATCCATGCCGAGAGAAAACCCGTGTTGAACCTCATTAGAGTTATCCTGCTGAGACTATCCGCACAACTAATTAAAGAATATGAAAGGTCTAGAGATTACACGTGATCAAAATGAGAAGGAAAATACTTTAAAGACATAACAATATTACTAAAAAAATAAAAATAGGGGGCAGCCTTTAACAAAACATGAAAAAAAAAAACCAACAGGTTTGTGAGTTAATATTCACACTGCCATTCTTCCTTATGTTAAAAAAAGCATCAAACCTTCATACTTTATCTCTCTTGGTTGCAATATTGCTATTTCAGTAGAGAATATGAATGGAAGCCAAAATTTAAACTTAAGCCAAATGGCTTAACATTCCTTTAACAAATTTCCAAGTTGGAACTTGTTTTCTAGTAGAAAGGGTGATACCATACTGTTTTTTAGAATGAACACTTAGCATAGGACTAAAAATCACCCATTAGATTAAAAATGCATGATGGATTGAGCTACATGAAACATGAATCTAGATAAGAGTGAATGGTTTTTGACTTTTAAATTATAATAATATTTTATAGATAAAACTGATAAATTTGTTCAAAATCACACCGACAGATAATCTGCGAGTATAAATGAAGAGCAATTTAGAACCTATTTTTAGCCAACTTTCTCGTTCTATATTATCAGATAGTGATTTAAGTCATATTCTCGAATAAACACATACATCTCATATTCGCATGTAAGCAGCCAGTATGATATAAAACGAGATAGGTTAAGTGACGAACAAAGCAAGAAGGGACGATCCATATACTCCTTCTAGAGCTCACTCCACAAAAATAACAAGAAAAACACAAAGGTACAGAAGAATTCTGAGGAATATACCATCCTATATAGATGTCTACAGCTTATCCAGACAAATAAAATTTCCCACAACTTGATTAATATTTTTCTGCTACTATAGATATAAAAGATAAATATACATTAAAGAACAGCTAAGGCAAGGGAAAAAGTACCTAACAACAGGTTAGTACATCATAGAATGTCTTCAACAATGACACTTTAAGAATATTAGCTACACAAAGGTAAAACATAAATGCAGAACTACTACTACAGAATGTTACACAAGAATGCCATTATTGTTGCTTTACTTTACAGGAAAATAAATAAAAGAAAATAAAGAAACCAAAGGAGGGACAACGAAGTTTGTGACGATAAAAGGGGCTTCAATTATCAAATTGGGTATCGGTCGAGAGAAGCGTCAACAAATTTTAATAACTAGCAGCCCATTTATATCATGATCAAATGAGACATTTTTTTACTGTAACATACCAATAGCTAGCAAATAAATAGGGGTCCAAATGGTTGAGAATCAAAAAAATGAAGAAACATGAAGATATAACTCCGTGTTAGCCACTTTTACATTTTTAATCTTATCTAGAGACACAAACTCACATATCAGCACTTATCCTTTATCGTAAATCAACAAAGGGATAACTGATAATTCCAACCAAGCAGTCGTATATATCATGAACAGATAGTTACTAATCTCTTATGCGATCATATCTTGAATAAAAAGGGGAAGAGAATCATTTAGCGACCGATGTTCAGATGGATATTATCCTTACTAGTTTATGGAAAGCTGGCAGCCCATTTGAAAATAAAATTAGTCGATAAGTAATTTAGGCCAAAACCAATCATACTTCATCTCGCAAACTCAAAGCAACTTCAGGCAGCCACATATTTAGCACAATTGACGTAAAGATAGCATAGTAAGACATAAAAAAAGGTTCACTTCACAATCCTGCCTTCACTTGTTTTTATGAGAAAAGAAGAGTATCAAAATAAACCAAGTTCAAAGAGCCACGAACTTGTCAGAAGTTAAGGCCTCTTGGAACGAGACCAAACTGAAAAGAATAAAATACCAAAGCGCACCAAACGTAACACACATTAAGAAACAAATAGGCAACAGCAAACACCAAACTCAAATTTAATTATTATATTAGAGAGTTAGAACTAATAGATCAAGGGAGAAAATTTGGCAGATTTACCCATCTTGTTGAAGGAAAAAAGATAAGACTGCTTAAATCATGATCCTGTATTATTCCGGATGCCTATTTGTTAAGAGAACAAAATATAGTTAAATCAAGTTACCATTCCTATAAGTATCTTCTAGAAACAAACAAGCGTAATCAAATAGTTAATACCTGATTTATTCATACTTGAAATTACAGAACATAGGACTAACGCTTTCTTTCATCAAATAAACCAACCGATACTCTAAGCTATGGTCTTAAAAGAGAGAATAATAAAAAATAAGGAAGAGAAATAGTACTTAGCACACGTAATTGTATGGACTTCCTAATATTCTAATCGAAAGGATTTCAACAAATCAAAACTGACCAGATCCAAATGATTGTTACCTCGAAGCTACTCAAACAAACAGTGAAAAAAAGAGCTTGAATATTACTTTAAAACTCATAAATAAACTTCAATCAATGCTTCCGCTAAGACTAAAAATACAGAACAAACTTCACATTTTTGTTGCCAAATTCAGAATCGAGACTTTATCCTTGCACAAAACAGAAAAAAACTTATTTTTAATCATTTGAAAATGCTAAATATGTGCATTATGCTAGTTTGAAACATCAACCACACAAGCCCATCAACACTTGAAGCTTTTCAATATCATATCAAAAAAATTAAACAAAAATTCTCAAAACAACAGCAAATGCACATATTTCAGTCAAGACCATCCATGTAATGAGTTGCCTAACTTGTTACATCTAACAAAGAATCGAAGCAGCAACATAAATTTATTTAACAAATACTGATTTTAATAAAGAACGGTGTAGAAAGGGTGAAACTCGTACCTTTTTAGGGGCAGTAAACTAGGGCGTTCTTGTCAAAGATCCGAGCTCAAACTTCGAGTGCATATGATGAAAAGCAACGAGAGTAAGCAAAGTATAACCTGAATCTCTTCAATTCGATCCAAAATAAAGAGGAAATAGGGAACGTAATCTTTTTCCTCCTCCCTTTAAGAATGGATAGAAGGTTGTATTTATAGGCAAAATGTAGCTCCAACAGTTTTTTCAAGAAGCTAAAGTTCAAAATTTAAAAATGAAGAAAGAGGGAGAAAAAAGAGCAAATGTCTTCATATCTCTGAGTTTTGAAGTAATGGAGAAGACCATTGTAGCTGTTAAGTCTACAAAAGCCCAAAATTCTAAAGGATTTTTCACAATTGAAGTGATGGGAGATCTGATTTTGTTGAATTTCACGTGAAGAGAAGAGATTTAGGGATGTGTTGCACTGTTGATGTCATTGTTATTTTTTCATCGGATAAAAGGCGTAATCACAAGGTGGGCCGGGTCAAGGGGTTAGTTTGGGCTAGTTTTATTTGGGCTGGGAATTACTTTAAGAGTAACTTACATGAATCCCTGATAGTTTAAGCAATATCACATAAAATCCCATTTATTTTGCTAATAACATCTTATCCCAGAATTTTAAAATGGTGATACATATGTTAAGTAGTGATACATATCTAAAAGTGATACATATGTAACAAATCAAGTAATTATTTTAGGAAGCAATGAATTTTCTCTGATTTTAACAATGTAAATTTTGCCTAAACTATTACAAGCGTTAAAAACGCAATTCCATTTGTCAACAGTTCAACATTGAAGCAAACCAAATTAGAAGCTCAAAGTTTTTCAATTTTGGAACAAAAAAATCAATATTCAATTTTTTTTTAATTATTTTCTTCAATGGATCTCATCATTGTGTTGTTGCGTTATTCTGGGGAATGGGTTTCTGAAATAAGATATGATAACTATTGGGTCGACGATATTGTAATTCATGAAAAAATGGCGTAACGCGATTTAATGGACTCCATATCAACTCAATTGAAAATTGATGTATCTCATAAAAGAATTCATGCCAAATATGTTTTCAAGGCAATTCATCAGCGTTGAAGATTCATAATGATATGGCTGTGAAACTTTTACTTCATATTTTGAAAGCTGAATCTATATTCAGGAAGTATCCACTGTGTATTACAATGAGTGATATTGTAATTGAAAGTGATGATGTTGACGCGGATGATATGACGATTGAGTATTATGATTTTATTGAGCTGTTTGAACTTGCCGTTGTTGTAGTTGGTAACGTTGAATCTCTACCAACTGTTAATATGGGTGGTGAAGAACTGATAAGTCTTTGCTATAATAGTGTTGTAAAGGTGAACCAAAAGTATAAAAACAAAGCTATACTTGTCTCGATAATACGTAACTATGCAATCAAGCACAGGTTCAATTTCATATCTAAGAGATCTGGCAAGCAGAGGTTCGTTTTTTATTTTTTAATGTCAATTATTGATTTAATTTGTAATTTGATACATCTGGACGCTGTAGTGATACATTTGTATATTAGTTTATGTAACTGGTGTTGCAAATAACAAGTGTTGCAAATAACAAGTGATTCATATAACTAGTGATTCTTTTAAGTGATACAAATAACTAATTATTATTGTAAGTTGATATTTATATATATGGTGATTTATATTGGTGATTAATATAACTGGTTATTCATGTAATTGGATATTCATATAAATGGCGATTCATATTGATGATTCATATAAACATATTAAAAATACAGGATATTCATATGACTGGTGATTCATATAACTGGTGATTCATATAACTGATTTTTAATGTTGGTGATTAATGTAACTGGTGATTTATATAACTGATTTTTATGTTGGTGATTAATGTAACTGGTATTTCAAATAACAAGTCATTCGTATAACTGGTGATTCATATAAGTGTTGATTCATATAGTCTGCCCTCTCAAGAAGAGTGTGATCATCAAGTGATACATCTAGCCAAACTACTACGTTAGATGTATGTCTTTGATTTAAAAAGAAGCAAACTTCGGAAAAGAACTAAAGTTTTGGAGACAAAAGATAAGTTTAAATTGTTTGATTCTCATACTAAGAAATTTGAGCCGAAGGTCTATTGGAAATAGCCTCTCTACTTGTAGGGGTAAGATCTATTGCGTACATACTACTTTCTCCAGACCTTACACTGCATATGTTTTTGTTGTTATAATTCTAATACTAACACACTGGTCCTTCTGGCTCCAGGATCTTCATCTGCTATCTTGAGCTGAAAGTTTATCAAGTTCTGCATCTTGGGCACAGATAACCTATCGAGGACTCTGCTAATGTACTTGTCAAATTCACCATTAGCGGTATTTGTTTACTTCCCCACCATTCTGTGCAATTCACGTAAATTTAATAAAACAAAAAATAACTGAAACATGTGGTATGCTTCATTTAACTTGAGACAAGAGGCCCGTCCACTCAACTCCAGTGACTTCAATGACCTGGTGATGAATAGAGCAGCATTTGCTACACCATTCAAGGCAAATGATCGATTCTTGACCAAATCGACCGTGAACTTCTATACCACGAGCACAATAAACCAGTGCCTGGTGGATGGTGTTTAGGTGACAACGTAACTGACAAATGTACTCTCTGGGGAGATGCAGAAGTTCTAAGACCAGGTTCAGGATCAAAGAGATTAGAAAAAAGTTTTGTCCAAATTTTCACTAATGGTACATTTCATTCTAGTCAATGTATCTACGAATAGAGCTCCTCAAAGATATGAAATACTGAAGATACAAATACTCAAAAATGTCTTTTTCTTGCTAGAGACTCGGAAAGAATCACACAAGCAAAAATATACAGAAGACTAAGTGCCTCATGTAGTTTTTTTGTTAGCAATTTTGATAGAGAGTTGAGTGTTGTATATTGAGTTTGGTGATGTTGTATATTGACTGGCTATTATTGAGGCAATGAAAATCATTTCCCATAAATTTCTCCAAGTCATAGAATCTTTGCATTGTCATAGAACATCTATTTCTCCTTGCACACTTTTCAAATGATTACTTATCATTTTATTGCATAACCTTTCTTTAGAATATAGAACTTTGTGTTTTTGTTCAACCATGAGATCTAAAATGGGGCAATATGATCAGTGGAGAGTCGTATAGTCGATCCCAACTTACTTAGGATTGAGCCATAGTTGTATACTACTACAAAAACATACCCAGTATATTCCTACATAGTATAGTATGGTAGTATAACAGAGGCTAAATGTAAACAATCATTCGTTAATACAGGGGTAAAAAAAAATCTTGATTCTTTCACATACTGGTACAAAACATGGTATAACAATCATGGAAAAGCATCAACTCTCAGTAAAATTTTCTGATAGAGGCCATAGAATTTTTCACATCTCGTGTTGCCTAAGGACCACTAATATAGTTTCTTCTCTACTTATCCTACAATAGTAGTACAAGAATGTCATTGTTTTATGCCAAACATAAATATGGTACAGATCTATGGTACATTAGGAGTTTCATGACCTCTAGCACTGGCGTTTTCTCATAGTATCTATCCGGTCTTAAACGGCATCTTAGAACTTCTTGATTTTGTCTTCTCTTCTGTGAAACTTGGTTAAAAACTCCAAAAAAAAATAGCACCAACAAATACTAAGAATAGGACACCCCCCAAGTAACCAACCTGTTGTAGAACCAAGATGAAGAAGATGCTTAGAATTCGAAATACAATTGTTTAGGCAAAATAAGCGAAACAATCCTGGATTACCAGTTTCTCAAAAATGTAATTGACAAGAAATGCACCTTTAAGTATTGCGAGGGATGTAGCAACCAAGTGCCCGGCAATGGAACCACTTGCCACGCCCCATAGAGACTGAGAAATAGTTAGTATGGCAGTGATTAAATGGAAGTTGGCAGATTTCAAAACATATAGTTAGCATTGAATTTCATGGAAACTGTACCTGAGCTGCACCAAGCGCTATTGTAGTAAGCATTGATCGATCTCCCCATTCCTAGGAAGCAAAGAATGCATTAAGATTCCTAACTTGAATATTACAACAGGCCTCATATTCTTTATCAACTGGATAGTCGTTAAATGCATAAATTTTTCTAGACTTTAGTGTTGTGAATGCGAAATCACCGAGGTTAATCAAAAAAAGATTGACCAACTCACCCTTTCCCCCCAGTTTTTAGTCAAAAAAAGATTGACCAACTCACCCTTTTTCACATATGAATCACATATTTATAAATTACAACATCAGAAAAATGAGTACATAAAGTGCTATCATATCTGTATAAACAAAAAAAGTTATCCACAGAGAATAAAAGTAACAATCATATGAATCACCATAACACAATATATGTATCGCCAATTAAAATATCATTTTAGTGTAATACCCATATGAATCACTTATATGAATCACCAAGTAACCAGTTAATCTGCAATTAAATGAATCACCTGTTAAAAGAACCATTTATATGAATCACCATTTATGAATCACCAACATCATATATGTATCACTAATTAAAATATCATTTGAGTGCGTCACACACATGAATCACCCATATGAATCACCAAAAAAATATGAATCACAAAATAACCAGCTAATTTGTTAATATGCAGTTATATGAATCACCCATATGAATCACCAGTTAAAAGAATTAGTTATATTAATCCATATCTATGAATCACCAGCATAATATATGTATCACCAATTAAATATTATTCTTATTATTTCACCCATGTAAATCACCAAAAAAAAATATGAATCACCTAGTAACCAGTTAATTTGTTAATCTGCAATTATATGAATCACCCATATAAATCACCATTTAAAAGAACCAGTTATATGAATCACCATTTATGAATTAGTTGCGAAAATAAAATCTGCTCCGATGGAAATTTTGGGATTTGTTCAATTTCATCCCGATTTTCCATTTGCATGCCGAAAACTTGATTTTTGCAGCAAAAGCTTCTCTTAAAATCTTTAATTTTTCAGGATCGTTCTGCTGCTTTGATCGATTTTCACTAAAACCTAATTTGATGTAATCAAAATTGTCGGGATTAAAACCCATGATTTGATTACTATCATGAACAGCTTTTTGTGTTTCAATTTGTGAAATCCCCAAACTAAATGAGGGTGAATCTTCATTAGCCATTGAAGATAAAATAAATTAGCACAAAAGGATTTTAAAGCATAAACCAAAAGCTAACCTCTTTGAAGAAGTTGTCAATTTTTTAAAATAAAGGATGAACGATTACGGTTGAAATCAGTTGAAGTATTGAAGAATGAAGTTGACTCAAAATCTACTGAAATGAGAGAGATTTTAGGGGAGTAATTTGTGGGAAAAAAAAAGATGATGCGTAATAAGAAAGAGAGAGATGGCGTGAAAAGAGGAGATAAAATAAGGTGTGCAAGTTATAGCATATGCATCACCAGTAAATATGCAAACAGGGATTTTATGTTATTTTTAAAATATTAAGGGATATTAGGTAGTATGGTGTCTTAAATATGGGATTTGTGTAATTTTTCCTTACTTTAAGTAAAGAGAATTTTGGGCTAGTCTTTGCCATATTTTAAAGGTTGAATGTAATTAAAGAAATTGGTCCAACCGGATCAATGAATTCATCTAATTCTCCTTAATCCATTTCACTTGACTAATTCATCGATGCTTATTTTTCTAATTATTTTTTTTTAAAATGTACATATACATATGCATATATATATATATAAAATCAAAATATAATAATAAAAAAATAAGATGGAGTAAATTTGCAGAAAATAGTATAGCAAATATTATATTAATATGCTGACATGATAATTTAAAATATATTTATTTATTATTTTCGGACAAATTTATAAGATGCAAAGATAAGAAAATATTATTTTTAAACTATTAATGAAAAAAATAAGAAAAATGCATTAGAAAAATATTCAAGAATCCTAAGCATCGAAAAATTAATATTATGAAAGGAGAGCCAAAATTGAGTGTCAACATGTAGTAGTGAAAGAGAGAGTTGAGACAAAGAAAATATTCTAAGTCTTCAACTATATTCATTATACAAAAGAGAGTTATTATATTATTGAAAGAAAAAGTTGAGACAAAAAAAATATTTTAAGTCTTTAACTATCTTCACTATACAAAGAGAGTAAATATATGTTGAAGGAAGGTGTTCTTATGGTGGAGCTTTGAACTCGTCAACTAATTCGGAGTTGCTTGAGTTGTACATCGTTGATGGGTTGTTGTATCCTGAAGGAACAAGTCAAGAGATATACTGCTGGATCGGTGTAGATTATGTCGCAGTGGGTTTGAATCTCTTTAAAGAGAGCGAGATATCCGCGCCTTAGTCAAGAAGAAGATTATTTTATTTTCTTCACTTTTGTTCATTTTATTTTCAACTGTAATCATTTATTGTAATTATGATATATTACACCAACCCCTTTTTAATTATTCTCAAACAATTTTTAAAAGTATAGATTGTCATTACTCAAACGGAAAATAGTAATAAAAAGTAAAATCATAAATATGAGTAACTTTCTAGAAGTTATCACTTTAGAAAATGTAAATGCAGGAAAAAAAGTAGAAAAAATTTCGACAAACTTATTTTGAATATTGAAAAAAAATTTGACATTCAATTATTATAGACTAGTGAGAGGAGATGGTAGTAAAATCATGACTAAACAGTAATTTAATACTCCATTTCTTTCAATTTATGTGGCAATTTTCTTTTTTTGAGAGACAAACAATTTAAATTTAATCCTGAATTTGGATATCAAATCTTCAAGTTTTTTAAAATAAATTTTATATATTTAAAATTACCTGAAAAATAATATAAGTCGCAACAATTGGTAATTCAAAATTTTTAAAATATACATAAAAAAAATTAGATTAAAAATAAACTTATTTAAATTTTAAAATTCAAAAAATGTAATATAAATTGAAACCAGAGGAGTACTACTAACTCTAGTAAAACTTCATTTAACAAAATAAAATCAAAAATAAGAAAAAATTACAGAAAGTAGCATACTTAAGACTATAATTACAATAAATAACAACACTTTTATAAAATTACAGTTTATAGCAAGAGTAATATTATTTTACTTATTAACTAGATAAGTCCATGTTTTACTTTCACTACTTTACATTTTTCTATTTTCACTCCATTATTTCAACTCCCCCAAATATATTCATATCTTTTACCCCTTTTTTTTCATCTTATTTTTTTTAACATTTTATTTTATTATTTTATTTTATTTTCACTTTATTTTCTCTCTTCTATTTCTCTTTTTTTTTTTCATATTTGAAGATAATTATCTCCTTGATCTTCAAGATTTTAAAATAAAACACCATTACTGTCTTTCATTCTCTTATATGTCTACATTTTTTTTCTTGTTAGTTTTTTTTCATCTTATTTTTT
>NC_061122.1:202537066-202551718 GCF_002878395.1 Capsicum annuum | reverse complement strand
CCTTACTCGCTCCATGCACGTGTAGTCACGCACTTTATCCAACTCATCTAATTTTGTGCTACATAAGGTCAATAGTCAGAGGGGTTTGAAATATTGTGTTTTAATGAATTCATCGCTTCAGATGACAAAAGTCTAAGTAGAGACGTTCACTTTACAAACTCAAATAAGTATGAGGATCCACCGAGCTATTTTACTTATTATTTATATTGACATTATTTTTTATACATTATTTAATTTGATATATTAAAAATAACATGTAAAATATAATTGTTATGAAATTATTTTATTTACAATAATATTCTTCCTTTTAACTTTGTACACTTTCTTTTCAGTAAATTTCTTTTACCTTCTGTGGATTCTCGTCCATTTCTCCTCTTTATTTTTCACTTTGCATCATAGATTATTTGTTCAAAAGAAAAATCAATTTATTTTTCAATATAATTACTTGTCAACCGTTCACACCTTATAATAATTTTTAAAGAAATCAATTGCTATTCTTCAATGCAAATGACCTCATTATTGATATGTGGAGAACATACTGCTATCGTTAATACGAGTCATGATTTGTAGAACTCACCCAAACAACGATTTTCTATAACCCAGCACATGAATATATTGTCAACATTAAATCGCAGGGTAAGCTCAATAAAAAGTTCCAGAGTTCAATATATTGAACAATTAGTAATTTTAGTACTCCCTCTGGTCCATATTATATTTCAATACTACTATAATATTTTCTCCGATCGACTTTACTTGTTATATTTTAACTTGGTGTATTTATTAAAAAATAATTAATAACATAATTATTTTATCATAATATTTCTATTAAATGATGTTTGCACTATGTGTTGAAATTAATTTGAAGAAAAGACAATTAATACTAAAGATAAAATAAGAAAAAAAAATTATCTTGATATGTCAAAAATGATAATTAAAAATAAAAATATAATTAAAAAATTAATGAAAAGTAAAACTGAACAGGAGAGTATCCACTTGCCCAAATAGTTGTAGTTTTACTTTGATACATAAACTTCAAATGGAGTTTTCATTGCGAAGTACAGAAGAAGAAGAGAGAGGAAAATGCAGAAAAAAAAAGGCAAAATACTACGGAAAATTGATTTAGGGAAATGTTCAGAGTTTTTAAGGGTAAATTTGTCATTTACTAAATTAATATATATATATATATATATATATATATATTACAACTCTTATATTACTAATATATAAAAGTTGATGAAATGAATAATGCATCTTTTAATATACAATAAAATGTATATTAGTTATATATAAGCAAAAAATTATATCAAAAAAATATTAATAATATACAAAAGTAATGCATACATTATTTAATTAACACCTTTTCAAACTACTCCTAAAACTTGAAAGTTTTGTTGATTATTTTTATTGAATTTCTAACATTGTGCATGTCAAAACTTTAATATATATCTCTAAAAAAGTTATTTTAACATATATTATATAGCAATTATTGTGTATAATCATAGGCAAATTCAAGATTCAAAGAATGCGGGTGCACTATTATCTTTACATAACCCACGAGAATCTTTCAATGACGAATGGGGAATAGTGTTGTGTCAGACTAACTGGTCAAGAGAGGCTTAAGCAATAATGAAAATACAAATACATAGACTAAATATGAATTTTAGGGTAATAAATAAACCTTGACTCAATAGAAATAGATAAGTACAGTAGCCTAGTGAAAAATAAAATATTTAGTAAACAGGAGGTCACAAGTTCGAATCCTTATTGCCAATTTTGTTGCTACAAATAATAAAACGAAAAATTTGCAAAGCTAACGCAACAACAAAAATCAAACCTAAATCACTTTTGTGGGAAACGAAAGCTAGAACCACTGCACCCAAAGTGCAATAGCATTCAACAGGGTGCACATATGATTATATATAAGTATCTACAGATATATACATATGTAGGACTTTTTCTGAACTTTACGGCACGTGCACCTCATCTTAACACGTAGGTCCGTCCGTGTGTATAATATAATGTTTCAACAAAAGATATTTGAGTAATTATCCTTGAATCAATATAGCTATATATAATGGTAAATTACTCAAATCAATTAAAGTTATTTTCAAGTGATAATTTAAGTATATTTTTTTGGTTTAAAAATAAAAATCTCAAATTTAAACCCTGGAATATAAAATTGATTTTAATAGGAAGAATTTATTTTTAAACTGAGATTTTGCTAATTTAATAATTTGAACTCCAAAATGAATAATAATAAACATTTTAACCAAAAAAAAAGAATAATAATAAACATTCGATGAAAAAACAAATAAAAATTCCTCGATGTGCGTAGCAGCTTTGTAGATGATTGATCATAGTCGACGTAGCGTTTAGTGTTGCACGCCGACCACTTGTTTCTTTATGTACCAGGTATTTCTTCCAAATGCACTTTGTGTCATATTTGTAAGTACGAAAACGTAGTACTAATACTTAAGTTATATTCCTTTATGTCTCAATGTCTCAATTTGTGTGATCTAATTTAATTTATTATAATTTTTTTTAAGAAAAGAAATTAAAATTTTGATCAAAATAAATTATAAATATTTATGTAATTATAAATTATTCTATAAATATATATTTTAAAATTAAATTATTACTAAATATAGAAATATATTAATCATTTTGAGATTGACTAAAAAAAAATTTTTTGTCATGTAAATTAGGACAGAGAGCACAATAAATAATAATTAAAAATTTAAATCTTTTTAAAATTATAGTTAAAAGAAATTTGTTGATTTTCAAACTGAGGAAAGCATCACACAATAACAGTGTATGGAGTGATATTTTTTTTTATATATATTTTTAAAAATTTAAATTTTAAAATATTAAATTAATTTAGTTCAACTTAATTTTAGGTATCAGTAATATTGAGGAAAATATCAAATGAATTAGTTAGAGAGAATAAAAAGACTAGTTCCACTCAAATACTGATTCCTCGGTTCAATTTACTTGTCATGTTTCTTATGTACGATTATTGAAAAACTTTAATTAAGAAATTAATTTAACTAAGTTATTCTTATTTACTTTATTAAAATAGTTATTTAAAATTAATTTTTTTATCTTAATTTAATTGATCATCTTATTAAAATAAATATATTATAATAGTTGATCACTTACTAAATCAGAATAGAATTAATTAATCCTTTTTTATTTAACCTCTACAATTAATTGTATATATTAAAACTAAACAATTACAATTCTTTATGTTCATTCTTATACCCAGTGAATAACATTAATATGAATGAAGAATAAAATAATAAAATTTATCATTCAATTTATAATTTTTTAGTTACCATATAAAATAAAATATGTCTAATCAAAATAAGACGGAGAGAGTACTCTTTTTTCATTTTTACTCGTTCATATTTACTTTGGCTCTAAGAAATAATAAGTAAGAGACTAATTTTATTATATCACATATATTACTTTTAAGTCATCTAAATATTGAGAAGAGAATAATACTTAATAACAAAATAAAAATAAAATAATAAATTATCATTTAATTTAAAGTTGGATAAGTAAAAATGACGAGGAGTGTAAATTAATACTCCCTTTGTTTGGATTTACTCATTATATTTTGATAAAGAATTTTTTTTAAAAATAATTATTAAAAATAAAAAACATAAGTAAAAATAGAAATTAATTTTTTTAAAAAAAAAAACAGACAAGTAAAGTGGAAATGAGGGAGTATAGAAAGCTCACCTCACCATCAAAGAATGTTCCTCCCTTAATTAGAGATCTCAGGTTCGAGCTTAGGTATGAAATTTTTTTCGTAGGAAGCGTTACTTCTGAATGGAGCCCTACCCAAGACAAATTTAAATTAATCGGACTCTAATACATACCGAACATTCGATAAAAAACCAAAAAAATAAAATAAAATAAACACCTCACCTCACTTACCTATATATAGTGACGTGCAGAAGTGTATTATGTTTTCTCCCTGGAACCGTAACTTACATGGAAACCCACAAGAGGAAAGGCTTATTGATATTTCAGATATTTTTTTCCATGAATCTGTAAGTTCGATTATCTGATTTGTTTACTGGGCTTTTTTTTTTTTTTTTTTTTTTTAATATTTCGATCGAGTGTTCAAATTTATTTGATTATACTCTTTTTAAAATGCAAATTTCCTTCTGTTTAATCCCTCTTTTTCGACGATTTGAATGTTGTTGTTGTGGACGACCGAACTTCGAATTGCATAAATGCATATACTTCAGTATACCCTAGTTGATGTTAGGGATTAGTTGATGTTAGGAATCATTTCTTAGAATGTATAAGAATAATGTAAAATATGATGTATTAGTTATATTTGCATTAGTTATATTTGTATTTTTTATACAATGTTTAATTTGATGTATTAAAAATAATATGAATTACATAAATTTTTTATAAAAATATCCTTTATATGTATGTTGGAAAGGATGTGAAAAAAAAATTGAGTAATAATTGTATTTTTAATCATACTAATGTGTGCATTAAATTCATTGTATTATTAATGTCATCAGGGGGCAGATTTAGGGGTTGAGTGAGGGTTTTTGAAAATTCAGTAACTTTCATGAGGATTTTGTATTTATATTAAAAAATCTAGTAAATATATAAAAATTATAAGTTGAGAACTTATAAATAAATAAAATGTGTTGTTGATCTAGTGGAGTAAAGAGATTTGTAAAACATAAAAATTATAAGTTGAGAAATTATAAATAAAGTGTGTTGTTGATCTAGTGGAGTAAAGAGATTTGTAAAAATTTTGTTGACTTTTTGATTGTGAGATCAAATCTCCTTAGGTATTATTTGAATTTATTTTATACTTACAAACTTTAATACCTCAATACAGACATGCATTATTCTTATTAATACACTTTATTAAATGGCCTCTTAATATATTATGTCACGTCACTGCTTTATTATGCATATCTGTTTTTTGCTCTTCCGACTCAGGCTCAGGATCGAAGCGAGTTTGTTAGTTACTGTTTGATCGGATCAGTAATTTTGGTTCAAAAAGTGAATTTGTTTTTTAAAAAATTATTGGACGTTGCAAATTTTTAATTTAGCGTTTCGTAACGTAGAAGAGCTCAAATTTCAAATTCATAAGCATCAAATTTTTGTTCCACGCTCTGGTCAAGATGGTATTGTTACTTAGTTGTTGTTAGGCATTTGCACAAGTAACCTTTTGCACGGCAACTATTTATACATTGTTCCCCCCTAACCCAGTAAGGTAATTCCAAAGAATGAAAGTCAATTCATAGAATAAGATTTCAAACTCTGTGAAGCAGTTATTTTTAATCAATTTCCGGCCACTCAGTACTGATATTGGTGCGAGTAGTAAGGACTCAATCTCATGTCAAGTAGGGGCAGCATTTCATTCTTGAAACGGGAATGAATGACTGCAAGAAGAAGAAAACTTAAAGAGTACATTATGGAACATCAGGGAGACGAGAAAAAAGCGTACGCCCTAATCACCATCCAAGAAAAACAAGAACCAAGTCTGAAATAATTAGTTTTATTGAAAGTTGAAACTGCATAACATTAGTTATTTCTGGGAACATTGAATTTTGCTAATCTTAGCAGGTTATTCCACTGGCTATTTGACAAATACAATGACAATTGCTAGAGGAAATTCAGGGTCACTCTCTGTTGTGGAAGGTCAGACTTCTCATTAACTCTTCTGTTTTTCTTCATTCGAGCCATCTGCATGGGCATAATGCATGTATTAATTTTACTAAGTTAGGAAAACATGAAAGGGGTAAAATTGGAGAGCAGATTTTATGAAGTAATATTTACATTGTTCTCCAGTTGTTTCTTTTCCTCTAGCAGCAGTTTTTCCTGCAATAAGGAGTATCATGTGCAGTCTCTCTTGAAAATTTAACATGATATCAATTCATACTAAAATAATTAAAGATATCTGATGAGAGCTATTGATTAAAAAGAGCTACATAGAGCAGTAGAAAGCAGGGATGCCTATTAAATCCGTCCAGATTTGAAGGAGCAAAGACTATTGTATGAGATTTGATCAACAGAGAAGCTAGAATATATGTCTGGTAGTCAATTAAGTCTTAACATACTTCTAGACCAGCCTATCAAGAAACTCGGTTTTCCAATATTATTGAATAACATGGCCTGGGGCTAAGATAACTCAAATGGGAGAGCCGTGTTATGGGTGACCTTATTGCACGGTTCAGAGAGCACTTCTGTATGTAATGCAAGTGAACGTCTATGACAAAGCTGTCGTAAAGTTTCGTTCTTCATTCCGTTGTCAACTCTATGTTTCTATGATGGCCCAAGAACAAATGGATGTTTTGTGCCTTCTTATACTCCTTCCAACAATAAGGTAACTGACTATCTTAAGCTTACGCAACTTGGGACGTTAGCATGCAAGCACTACTGACCTAAGTTGCTCGGATTCTCCAAAAATGTTGCCGCACCCGTGTCGGATCCTTCAAAATTACACTATTTTTGAAGGATCCGACACGCACCCGTAGACATTTTTGAAGAGTTCGAGCAACTTAGCTACTGACTAGTCCTTGTTAAGCTTACACAATTTGCGACATTAGCATGCAAACACTACTAACTAGTCCTTGGTTGAAACCAAGGACACTGAGAGGAAGAGTTCAACTTGTTGCTCGGACCCTGCAAAAATTTCTGCCATACTTTCATTGGATCCTCCAAAATGCATAGCTTTTGAAGGATCCAGCACACACCTATTTTTGAAGAGTTTGAGCAAACATAGGATGAAAAGATCCTATTTTCCAATGCACCTTGATCTGAAAGTCAAATTTCTGGGAATCAAGGTGTAGTTCAGACAGAGAGTCGGAAACAGAGGAATCAAACTCATTGACTTTCCGAAAAACTAGTATGCGGTAGTTATTGAACATGAAAACGTACCTTCTCATGAAGACCCTTAATAGATTCAAGCATCAAATGTGTCTGCAAAAAACAAAACTATTTAAACTTGCTTCATTTTGAGGTACCGACTCAAATGGAACCAGATAATAATACTGGAAGTCAGACATTATTCAAAAAACAAATGCAAATGCTTATAAAAAGACAAAAGCGAAAGTAACCAAAAACAGAAGGCATAGCTGGAGGAATTCACTAATAACTATGGTCTCTCACCATTTGGAATGATAAAATAAATCATGAGACAAAGCATTAGAACGCATAGAGTTACGGGAGATGTGAATCAAAACAACATTGAGGTGCTCCAGCTAAGTGTTGTCATGTCTGAAAAACACATGATGCGTGACAGCTTCTAGTAGTAAAGCAAAGAGGCAGTGAGAAAGGAAGCTGGTACACTTTCATGAATATTTAACATTAGAGTTCCAATGATGCAATTCCAGTAGGGGAAGCTACAGAGGAATGTAGAAAGACCTTTCTAGATCTGATTTGTACAAGAGCAGTTAGAAGTTCATTTTCCAAATGGATAAGGTCAGTTGCAGTGACACCGTCAACATTTTCCTCGAGCTGTCTGTCAAACTAAAACCAAGCGTCAGTGGTATAATCTTTAAGAAATAGAAATGAAATAAAGGATCAGTACCTTTCTGTTTCTTGAAGCAGTTCTCCCGTTGTCATACTTGAGAATTTAGACTGCTATGTCCACCTCAGAATGATTAGAAAACTCTCAGCACCAATAATGTAAATATGTCTATTCAAGATAACATTGAATAACACCCAATTGAGTACAGTGGATAAATTGCAAAATACACAATGCAATAATGATAAGTTACTAATCACCCGTATTAACTACATGAATGAACATCTTGTCAGAGCATTATTCCAGGATTTGACGAAATACTGTGTATGTCTAGCATAACTCATTTTAGTCCAGCAACAAGATTTTTTTTTTTGATAGAGCATTTAGTCGAACAGCAGCATGATCTACGATGCACTATGACGAATAGTAAGCATCATTTATAATTTGGACCTTCCAGTCCTAGGTGGCACACTAATGGTAACGTGTATATTTAGCATCTTCGGACCTATTAAAAATGAAGGAAATTTACAAGTATTTCACAGTTCATCTGGAAATAGTTCTGGCCCGATTTTGATCTCTCACCAGTTCAGGGCTGCTCTTTATTTTTTTTTTGAAGGATGCATGTTGAAAGTTACTTAAATACTCATCACACCAAGGCAAGTGGTAACCAAATTAATTAAGAAAAATATATGGTGCACGCTTCAAGTATCCTGAGAGGATTCAAATTAACTAGAATATAACTTGATAACAGTCGGCTAATCAAATACCTCTGCGTCCTGGATTTCTGCAGAGATCTTTTTTTCTGCTGCGGCGTGGCTTTCGTATCGTTGAAGAATCCCTGTCAGACTGGAACATATAATATCAGATATGCCTGTTGGTGGGCAAGTATAAGGAAAATGTTAGGTTGAGGAGATCAATTTGCATAGGTTTAAACCATAGTGCGTCAGAAAACTCTGGAACATATTTTATGGTGTTCGATCTCTTTGGGCATTAGGCACTAAACCATCAAAAATACCCTCGGCATGGATATGAAGCCTCTTTTAATTAGTAAGGTGTGGGTCCTTTTTTTGGTGTGTGTTGGGGTGGGGGGGAACTGGGCGGGAGAGGGGGGAGAGAGAACCTTCAACAATAAATCATTTAACAAATTAAAACTATACTAAAAAGCATAGTATTGATATGATTTGGTCAACTAACATACATTTGATGAAAATTAATATCAAGAATAATAAAACTACATAGAGAAAACTTCCTCATAAACAAGACTCCTATGATGAGTGTACATTGTGAATGATATTGTGTTATGTATAGAAGTTCAAACTTCTCTAAGTAAGGATTAGCCTATTACTGCTTCTTACCATGATTAAAGTTGATGCGGGGTAAAAATTGAAGTCATGTGCGTTAAACTAAGAAGGGATCAATAATACTGGAGCCCTATGCTAAAAGTGAGTGTGATTGAAAATTAAACCTTGTGCATTAAAAGTGAACATAAGTTAAAAGTGAAGCTCATGTATTAAAAGCAGGCATGAGTTAAAAGGAGCTCAAGCATTAAAAGTTAGCAAATGTGAAAATTGATTTTGTTTTAAAGATGGAGCAACATGATTATTGAAAATATAGTATAGATTTTATCTATGATTGAAATTTTATCTCCTCGTGTATTAGCTAGAAAAAAATCTTCATTATCATTAAATTGGTTGCAACATAATTTGAACCTGTCCTCTACCTTGCTTCACTAAATCATTAGACTATTTGACTCTGATAACACTTGTTGAGATACATCAAAATTGACAGGGCATCACGCGGAAGCTAATAATTGCAAGCCTTCAACGATCACATAACAAAGTAAACCTATACTAAAAAGCATATTATTGATATGGTTTAGTCAACTGGCCTACATATAATGAGAAATAATATTAAAAACGATAAAAGCTACTTTTCTCTCCCAAAATAAGACTCTTATAGTAAAAGTAGTAGGGATGAAATTGTATTATATATGAGAAGTAAAGATCATCTATTTATTGAAGTCCAAAACTTCTCCAAGAAAACCATCTATAGAAGAGATCTTTTTTGACAAGAAAATGTTTTTAAAATACGGTAGGAAATTCAAGTGAAATCCTAACATGAATTTAGGGTTACAGATCCAAGTGTAGGGATTTGGCTAAAAATAATTTAAATTTCTAAAACCAAAATTATCGTGGACTAACCGTGACGAAAGGGATGCACGAATGTTAGAGAACAAGTTTGAATCTATAACTATTTAGTACATATATATCTTCCTACTATTTTTCTGGTGCAACATAACCATTGCAAATGATATAGAGTCTATGATAAACTTCTCAAGTTCATTGCACATTAAGCAATGATGTTAACTTGTAATTTTGTAAATATCTTTAAACACTTTTTGGTCGCGTATGTTTTATTTCAAATATCCTTCAACGAGAAGAAAAACATGTCTAAATTATGAATTCACCCTAACTTTTCTTTTTATTTCAGAAATCATTATATACGTCTCGAATGTATCTATCAATTTTGGTCAGATTTAAATCTATACCTGAAGCCTTCAAATTTCAATTCTCTAAGCAAATGTTTGATCCAATCTAGCTCATATTTTATAGCCATTGAACAGAGCAACCATATCTAGTTTTTGTCTCTTCCACGACACCAGATTACCTCTTGTTAAAACACGATATACAAATATGGTGTGTCCAGTGATATGCTCATGCCCTCAATCCTATTCTTGATTGAAGAATGAGGATTTCGTGCTTGACTTATCTAGAACAAAATGATAAAGCTTAATCTTTTTTTGGTAAATGATAGATATTTTACGATGACTTATTTTATACTATGACATAGAAGTTATGATGTTATTGATGTTGTTGACTTATTTGTTAAATTTATGCTTACATTGCATGAGGATCATAGACATTATTAGTGATAGGGATTTTAAGTTTCTTAGCTCATTTCGAAAAGTGTTAGCTAAGCTTGGCACAATTGATGTCTATACTTCTTATCACCTTCAAATTGATGGACAAATTAAAGTGATTAATGACAAATTAGGTGACACTTAAGAGTCATATTGGTCAAGGGGAAGCTTAGTTCATAGGAGGATCACTTATCTTTAGTTGAGATTCCTTGCAATTGTACTATACATTCATTTATTGATATGTCTTTATTTGAATGTGTTTACCCTTTTGGATTTAATTTCGCTCTCTCGAGAGGTTGTGAATTAGATTCCAAGAGGAAAGAGAAGCTAAGAAGACAATTCATGAGAAATCTAGAAGACAACTTGAGAAAATAAATACCAAAGCGCCCCCTAAAGCAAGCAAGCAAACAAATGGAATGATTTTTGAACTTGAAGAATGGATTTTCATTCTCACGAGGGAAAGGTTACCACCAGGGGCGGACCTACATGGTGTCAGGTAGGTTCAACTGAACACGCTTCATTGAAAAATTTATCATTTATGTAAGAGAAAAACATTGTAAAATTTATGTATAAAGATTATCTGAACCCACTTAAAAACTTAGCAAGATAGCGGAGCAGTGTTAAAGTGGGTTCAAGCCCGCCCTCACCACTTAGGTTCGATTCCGTTCAGCTCTAGTGTTTTTTACACTTAAAATTTTACTACTTTTGGGTTGAGCATGTATTGGATATCACTTGTACAGTGTATACGGTAGGCCAAATTGGCTTATAACCCCCCAAAAAAGTATTGAATCATATTTTATATACTAGTCAATGCTAACTACCAAATTTATCACCTATATTTTCTTTCTCTCTTAATTTTTCTTTTTTTAAAAAAAAATTCTTTGTTTATTTTGTGTCTTCTCACTCAAATTTAATAAAAATGTAAAATCTATTTTAACTCAAAACAAAAAAAAAATCACCTTTCTATAATTACATTTTGGTATCTCTTTGATAGATTTTTGCTAAAACATGCAATTTGTTTCGTTGAAATCATATATGGTATCTTAGTTTTCTATAATTTTAGTTTTAAAAAAAATTTAAATTGATTCTTAGCAAATTTTTGTATTTTTTCTCGAACTTTCTAAATTAAACAAGTGTTGAGCATTTTTTTTTTTTTAAATAATCTTATTTTGATATTATATTATTAACAAAAAAAGGACAATAAAATAGCAACGAGCAAATCATTTGTTGTGCTCAAGCTGCGTACACTATTTGCTAACATCATCGTTCTTTATTTACTATTTGAACCCACTTACATCAAATTCTGGGTCCGCCACTGATTACCACCATGAAGAGAAACAAAGATTCTACCAATGAGAGAAGCCCCCTTCTAGGCTCTTGCGCACACTAATGATAATGCTTATAAGAACCTCCTGATGATTCTCTTGTGCATAATGTATCCAATATCAGTCATTTACGTCATTTTATAGTAAAAATGAAAATTAGAGAGTGAATTTCTTCTATTGGGGAGGGGGGTTAGGACCCTACACCTACACCTAAAACATTAGTAGCCAAGCAAAGAAGTTACAAGCACTTGGATTTCTCTTTTTGAAGTGGAAAACATTCAACAAACACGTGGAGACGTCATATTATGTTACACATGCTTGGACTGGTAGAGATCAAGAAACAGGGCATGGAGTTGATTTGAGAAGCCATAAATTATATAATATTGATGAGATTCCTGACAGACAAATGGTTGAAGCTTTCATGCGACATGTGTAATTGTTTCATTATAATGCTTTGATTCCTAGTGTTGCATCCTATAAGTGTCAACATCTAGAACATCTAAGGTATTTTTGCATCCTATGAGTGTAATTCAAGTGAGTGTAATTGGTTCATTATAATGCTTGGGATTCCTAGTGTTGCATCCTAGAAGTGTCAACATCTAAGGTATTTTTAAAAGTAACGTACTATATTCTTATGTCATATGATGATGCTATTTTAGATAACGATTATATCTCGACATTTATTGATGGCAACTATCTAAATTCAAGTGTACAAAAAGGTTTGTGTATTATTTCATGTCTTTTCAACCAAGGAAATTTGGTGTTGCCTTCATTGTAATTTGCCTAATATTTTGGAAAAAAATTTCTTTTGATGTAGATATGCTAAGCTCGAGGTTGAGTCTTTATCATGAGCAAAAGAATGATATAATTCAGAAGATTGATAATAGTCAACAGAAACGTTGACCCATTCTAAAGTCAAAAGTGTTCGGATTGCATGCTAAAGAAACTTCAAGATATGATTAAAAATGCTTGGAGAGGCAGATCTTGAATAATTTTGCGATCTCAAGGACCTAGCTGGAGAGGGGTTGACTTTGTTTAATTGCCTGACCTTTGGATAGAAACTCAAGTCTAGTATGTTGTAGCAGCTTTCTTCTGACCCTTTGCGATGCTTGCGGAGCGTTGAGGAGCTTCTTCAATAACCAATGAAGGAATATGAGGCACAAACTTGAATTGACAATCCAACTTGATGTGTTGGGGAAATTTATTAAGCAAGTGAATGTGATGTAATGTTGGTAAACCGCTATAGAGTAGCTTGAACAAATCCAGACATTAAGGAACAACAATTGAATCATCCTAAAATTATCAATCAAACCATGCATTGAGAAAATTTTATCAAGCTGACACGCGTGTTGATCTAGCAAAGAGAGAACTTAATTTGAAAATTTCCATCGTTAGAATGACTAGGGCTTTATCTGTGTATGCGTGTGTGTGTGTGAGAGAGAGAGAGAGAGATCAAGCAGGCTTCTCATTTTGGAAGGAGAGTATTAGGTTTTGATAATTGAGAAACCCTTTCCTCAAGTAAGAAAATCTATCGCTCGAATTGAACTAAGTGTTGTTTTTAATGGTGATTTACATCTTTATATATTTGGTGTTTTTAATAATTTTTTTGGATGGTTGGCTTTATTAGGATAAACTCAAGTTTATCACTTGTTATCTTAGTGTAAAATTAAGTCTTGGGTCTAACTCACACCCCATAAGCTAGCTCAAAGGGAGGAGGATTGCCCAACAATACCACACCTCATTAACCACTGTTGTGAGACTTTCTCACTCATCAACACCCTACTTCCAGTCGTTGATAATTTTGTCAGCAGCCAATTGTTCTCGAATGGGGCCATTCAAGGATGTAAAATATCACAATGTGATAAAAGAATCATCTGAGGCGTGAAAAAATTACTTTAGGGGCCTAACATTATGTGAGACTGATCCTGCTCTGATATCATGTAAAGTTAAGCCTCGAGGTTAACTCACACCCCAAAAACTAGCTAAAAGGTCGGAGGATTATCCATTACTTATAAGGAGAACGCATATTTATTAACCACCATTATGGGACTTTTTCTCACTCTTTAACAGTTAGTTGTTATGATTAAATTTAGTTTGTTTCATCATTTGAGTTATTTATCTAATCTATCAATAAAGATGAGGCTATGTTGGTTCCTAAGTTTTAAGTAGTTACACTTTCTTGGTATATAGGTGATAGTTCTCCTTGAATAAATTTCATTCAAGTTTTGCTTATATTCTCAAATTCTTTAGGCTAAAGCCTATCTATCAATCGGTTGAATGTTCAAGAAAATCAGTTGAAATTCTCTCGTTATTTTTATTAATTGATTACCCCATATTCTGTACTACCACCAACCAATTTACCTCAATAAAAATCTCTCGTCAATTGTGGGGAAGTTAACTACTTTTTGGAGATTGAAGTTGAGTATGTTCTCAATAAAATTGTCTTATCATAGTCCACGTATATCCTTGAGATCCTATTTTAGAATTGGATATGACATTGCGAAAAGGGATCACTACACCCATACCTTCAAATTCACCATCGAAGGTGGTTTATTTTTCACCGCCAACCAATTCAATTCTACATCGGGGGCACACTTGGTAAGTTGCAATACATATATTTCAACACCTCTTGATATTTCATTTAAACTAAACAAACTATCTTAATTCATGCATGTACCGATCGCGTAGCATCAAAGGGAAGTAAAAAGGTTCTTTAATATCTCAAACCATCCGCAACCTTTTGCCTAAAAATTCTTCATCATTCTAACATGGGCTTATAAATGTACGTCGATGATGACTGTGCGACGATCCAATCGACAGAATATCCACTTTAATATGGCTTAGAAAACCCTTACTTCTTAAGCTAACTTTTGGGTTAAGTTAGGCACAAGATT
>NC_061122.1:202512578-202534066 GCF_002878395.1 Capsicum annuum | reverse complement strand
TATATAGTGTATATATATTATTTAATGTATTTATAATGTATATAGGTGGGTATATGTAATGTATATTGAAAGAAAGTTTTTTTTTTTTGATCGGGTTTGACTGATTTTTTAACCGAGTTTTGATGGGTTTAATCGGGTTGGGTTAAGTGGGCCAGGTTAGAGTGAGTTTTAATTTTTTTATTGTTTGGCCCGGCCGGGCCAAAATCGGCCTGTCTAGCGCCGAAATCGATCCTTAACTGGTCCTCAATCCGATAAGATAGAAGGGCAAATTCCAAATTGGCCTGACCTGGCTCGGCCCGTTTGACACCCATACACAAAATACATATAAACACTCGAATTACACACGACATCACAAAAACTCTAATATTTTTCGAATCTTCCACACACATATAAATACGCACACTAACAATTACACATCCATATCGTCACTCACAAAAATACATAATATAAGGGAAAGAGGGCAATAATTTTCATCGGGGGGCCACACAGCAATACCCATCTCACATTCTCACACATCTACATACAATTACAGACACCCATTATATACTCGGGTTTTTCCATGGAATAAGAAAACAGACAGAGATATTCATATACACACACAATACTCTCATAGAATACTCTCAGACCCACCATTGAAGAAAAAAAAAAGCTTCATTCTCCATGGATTAACACCGACGCACACACAGCTATGGACACAACGACACACAGTGAGAGAGACACGGGAATTGTGAGGTTTAGGACTGAAAACAGAAAGAGAACTGATCGGAGAAAGAAAAAATAGAGAGATTTGATCGAGAAACAACGAGAGAGAAAACTGAGAGAGATAGAGGGAGAGATGGCGTGAGACGAAGTGAGAGTTGAGGGAGAAACACGAGTCTCGCGTTCTGGTTACTGTTCCGGCGATGGATTCGTCGAAAATGCGTCAAAGCATCCCAAAAGTTAGCCAAAAAAACCACAAAATTTGGCGACCCGATCGCATAAGCGGATGCTGGCTTCGTCTTTATTTTTTCGCGGTCACTGGTTCGTGTTGGCAAAAGTAGTAAAGGGTATACCGAGTTCGGTTAGTTCGAGATTGAGGTTCGAATCCGGTTTTGTCCGTCGATCACATAATTTGGCACAATAAAAGCTCCAATCGAGGTCCAACTCAATTCTCTTCCTCTTTTTATTTCATCGTTTATTATATTCGATGTGTTGGATTGAATATCGCGTGTTCATTTATCTTGGTTGATGATGAATTGCTACTTGTTTGATTTGTTTGATTCCTTTGGGTTATGATTTGTGTAATGAAATGATATCTCGTTATTGAGGAGGAAATTGAGAAATTGATAAAGGTGTATGTTGAAAATTTTGATTCATAATGCAAGGAGTTTGATTAATTGGTTGTTTGCTATTAATTTTTACCCGATAGTATCATATTTTAGGCTGAGAATCGATAGGCAAATTTTAGGTTCGGGGCAGGCAACACATAGGGATTGTGATTGTTGAATGTTTGAATGTGTTGAATGGCTTTTGCTTCATCGCTTCTGAATTTTTTGTATTTATTTGGCCGGGAAAAACCCTGAGTAAATTGTATTTATTCGCCGGGGAATGCCCTTAAGTATCATGTACGCGAAGCAGGTTCGTGATCAAGAGCTGGGGCATCGGGTGAAGCGTAGTTTAGGATTAGTATAGATTAGTATAGGTTCATTTTTGCACTTTTTTATTTTGGTATGTATTAAATGGGACTAGACACTATTTTTCGGACTTTTGAGTGTTTGGTTGTCTGTTTTCCGTGTTTATGAGTTTGTTGATTTATACATTCATAATGTCATGATAGCCGATATACTCCGCGAAGCGATCGTGGTCGAACCACGGGATCGAGGGGTGCCTAACACCTTCTCCTCGGTCAACAGAATTTCTTAACTAGAATCTCTGTTTGTGGATAAGTTTTTAGAGTTAAAACTATTTTGAAAAAGGATTTCCAAATGTGACTTGGCACACCCAATTTATGCCAAGTGGAGACTCTGAGTTTAAATGTAAATAATCTTTTTCGAAATAAATTTTATCTTTTGTCACTTAATAATAAAACTCTTTCAAACTTAAAAATTAATCTTTTGGTTAAAAAAGGGGTGTAATAGCTCTGGTGATTCTGCTGGGGATTTTCAGAATTCGAGCTTATTTTTTGGAGTTGTATCGGCTTAGTTTGACATTATGGGTGTATAGACGTTGTGTGTGTTATTGTTTGTATTTGTGTTATCATTGTTGAGTGCCTACGTGCTACGTGTTTATAATTTTTCTCTTATGTGTTACCGTTTTATATCTGTCATCATTTGCATAATATGGGTCATTTCTTTCGTAACAAGTCCGTAGTACACGCTGTGTACACGACCTTTAGTTGGTCACCCTTATTTTAGGAGGGGGAGCCATTGGCCGGTATGGAGTAGGTGGAAAGCAGTCATAGCCACTATCAACCATACGCTTCCCCGAACAGCCTTGTTAGTGGATCCCAACGTACGTCAGCCTTTAGGTCATGCTTATCTGCATTAGATTGAGACCTAGCGGGATCCACTTGGTCCTTTGTAGGAGACTCACCTCTAAAGCATCCCTACATAATAATTGTTGCATATCTGAAGGTAACATGATCATTTGACGGACTGATTTAGAAAAAACATGTGCTAGAATTAAAGAAAAGTATGGAGGCAATGAAAAATTCAAAAAAAAAGGGAAAAAAGACAAAGTGAGTCAAAAAAAAGTTTCGTAGTTTTTAGAGTTCTTTATGATTTTTGTTTTTCAAAATCTAAAAATTCAAAAAAAGATTTTTCTTACCTTTTGCACCAATCTTCTAAAAAAAAAAATTAAATATAAAAAAAAATTTCCTTTGTTTCTTTAGCAAGCATTCATAAGTTGAAAATTAAAAAAAAAGAATTTTAATATGAGCTTTTTATAAAAAAGAAAATTCAAAAAGATGGTAGAAGTTTTGTACATTTCATATAACAAAAATACCAAGAAAAAAGATTTTTCTTTCATAGTTGTTGGTGTCAGTTTTATGTGAAGTGTCTAATTAAAAACCCCCCAAAAAGATTTTAATGACGTTGTTCATCGTCTGTCTTTTGGTCATGTCTCTCAAGTTAGGATCAATTTATTAGTTAATCTCTAGTTGTCCAATCTGGACGAACTACGCAACCTGATTATCCTCTTTTGGGAGTGAGGTACGTAGGCAACCCTTCTAGGGTTCGGTGATCTTATTTAAAAAATTCAAAAAGATTTTCTTCACTCTTCATTTAGAGTAGAGGTCATATACATCTTTAAAAGAAAATTACAAAAAGATTTTCTTTTAGTAGTTTCAAGTTTCACTTTCGTATGAAATTCAAAATCGAAAATCCAAAAAGATTTTTCTTTAGTAATCATATGTTTTATTTTGTACAGGGATGTTAATGCTGAAAAATTTAAAAAGATTTTCGTCAATTCTTTTGACAATTTGTTATTTTCTTTTCTTCTTAAAGTTTCAAGAAAAAACAAAAGAAAAAGAAAAAGAGTTTGTCTGACCATTTTTTGGTCAAACTTCACGAACTACGCACACCTGATTCTTTCCTCTCGGGGGTGAGATACGTAGGCGCCCTTCTAGGGTTCAGTGATCTTTTTAAAAAGGAAAGAAGAAGTTTTGAAAAAGTATTGAACTCTAACACATTTGTTATCTCTTGTTCAGTTAGTTTAAGGTGGTTGGTTTGTGACATCCTGACTGGTCCTCCACATCACACCAAGTCTAAGGGAGAGTTCGTCATGTCCAACATGGATATAGAGTGACATCATGAATCAGACAAAGATTCAAAAAAATGAGAGTTTAAAGTAAGAGAGTTTGAGATTAAGACAATAAATGACAGAAATGCACCGAGCTTGGGCCATTGGGTTGCCTCCTCCTCCATTTCCCACTATTGGTCTTACAAATACCTTGAGTCTTCCACCAAAATCGCAAAGTTAGTTTTCTACTATTGTTGATGCACTACAACATGCCTCAAAATTTATTCCACGCCAGCTGCCTCTCAATACTTCCACCATCATTTCTCTAGCTTCTCAGTATAAGCCTACTACATTCACAACCCCATTATTGTCTGTGATTTTGTTGCTCAATCCTCTATTGAGGCTTCCACCTTGGACATCCACCCAACGGTTGTGCTTTCCCATGCCGCTAGTGAATCCATGATCAATACTCAACGGTTGTGCTTTCCTATGCCGCTAGTGAACCCATGATCAATACTCTTGATGATCACTGCTATACTCCTGAGCCTATATTTAAGTTAATGGGACCACCAAAATTTTATGCCAAGAAGCCTGGCATGCCAGAAGAGCAAGAGAAAATGGTTGGAAAAATGAAGAGTGCAGAAAATGCTATGAAAAGTTTCCTAGGACCTGCAGGTAAAGAAAATGTTTCATATAAAGATTGGGGCATGTTTTCAAGTGTTAACCTCTCTCCTAAGTTTAAGATATCTGAATTTGAGGAACATGCTGGGTACGAGAATTCTGTAAAACACTTAGGAAGATATTGCCATCAATTGAGGGAGACCGAAGGCAAGAAAAAAAAAACGTACCTATTTTCGTTCCAGGAGAAAAGCAGAGCTCGAGAGTTCCAACTCAACAATATTTTCAGTTTCAATCCCGAGCTTACACATCAAATCCACATGCTCACCTGCAATAAGGTTCCTCTTTGTAAAATTCAAGATATTTCATTCCATTTCCTCAGTATTCCTTAAACAATGCACAACTGTATACTCATTCGTCTTCTTATCCACAATAGGGTGCATCGGTCCCTCAACATCGTCCTTGAGCCCCATATATTTACCAAGGAACTTCTAAGTCCAAGTTTCAATCGAGGCCTGAGTTTGCAAAGAGGAGGAAGTCAAAGGATAATTTTACACCAAATGGGAAATCATACGCCTATTTATTTCAGAGATTGAGAGAGTTGGGATCACTCCTCTCTTTGGGTGTACTCTTGATCCATATTCAAGAAATTTTGATCCTTATGTATGAGGTGCATATCATTCTAATGTTCAGGGTCACAGTATTAAGGGTTGTAGTGCTTTGAAAAGAGAACTATAAAGGATGATTCAAAAAAAATTGATCGTAGCATAAAACATTGACACTACAAAGGTCACATATACAGAATCATTCAATAAGGCACGGTAATGCACAATATGTGAGAAGCAATGAGTTAAGCATGGAGATCTAGAACTTATTTGTTGAAGATAATGTGTCAGACAGTGGTGAAAGCTCTAGTCATGCTGAAATGCAAACCAGTGGCTAAAATGTCAGGCTCAGCAATTGAGAAGTTACTCCTCTCCCTACTAGGAAGAGGTCTGGTTTATTCTTTTTTCTGTTATCCGAATTATTTCAGGATTGTAGTTCGGGATGTATCTTGTTTTGTCCCTTTGTTGTTTATGTTCAAACCCTTCTATTTTTCATTTTAACTAAATGGAGTGTCCCTTTTGCCTTTGTGTTTTAAATATGTGTTGTTTGTTTGTTTTCTTTACATAGGTATATTTTATGGTGGTTTTAGTGATATGATATGCTGGCGAAATTTTCAGCTAGATTTTAAAATCCAGTTTAAGCATGAACTTTAAATCAGAGGGCTAAAGTTAGAAGAAAACATCTGAGAAAATAGGTATAATGCTGAGACATTTGGTGACAAGTTGAAGTGTTCTTTGAAAATTAAGACAATTATTTTGAGAATCAAAAGAATAGCTTGGTCACCAATTGAAAGACATGTCTGAATTAGGTTAAACAGTGGATGCGTGATCCTATATCAAGAGGAACAGAAAGAAAATCAGCTCCACAAAAGAATGAGTCATTCGATGTAAGGGATTTACAACCAAGTTGTATGCTAGACAAAGCGCAGAAGAAGTAGTGATGCACAAGCTCAGTTAAAGTTAGTGCTGTAAAAATGTCACAAATGATCTTCATTTTTCACTTTCATATTACATGATATGTACTTGCATTTTCATGGATTGATATGTCGAAGACATTTCATTCTGCTATCTAAACATTGTGTCATCCTTTGTTTGCTCTATTTGAGCTTTAGTTCTATTTGTTTCATACCCCTCAGTCAGAAAAGTTTTTTTTTTAAAAAAGAAAAATGTGTCAAAAAGAAAGAAAAGTGATGAGTGCCAAGAAAAATAGAGTCAGAAAAAGTTTCAAAAAGAAAATGAGGCAATAAAAGAGAAAAAAGAAGAAAAAAATCAGAGTCAAGCAAAAGAATAAGTTGTCGGAACTACGTTTGACCTGTTTCTCCTCTTTCGGGGGTGAGATACGTAGGCAATCCTACTCTGGGTTCAAGCCAACCAAATAAATAATTTTGAATCACCCAATTACAGAAACTGGGGCGTGGTTAATTCCATTGTTCGAATTGATTTTGAGAGTTATGATTACGATCAAATCAAATGAATAATTTAGAATTACCCAGTTAAAGAAATTGGGGCATGTGTTAATTTCTATTGTTTGAGTCGATTCTAAAAGTTTTAAGTCCCACCCCACTTCAAGTGTCGTTTGGGCCTCATGTCATCTTTTCTTTCTAACATTATCTAAAAGTCAAGTTACAACCAAAGAAAGACTTTCAAATCAATATTTGAAAATGATAAGGCTAAGCATACAACGCATATGATAATGCTGTTTGGGAACTATTTGTCTTCCTCAGCATAAGGAATCAGGAGAGAAATAAAAATGAGAGTCTTATTGGTGAAAATCCTTACGGGCACAATAAGATGATGGTAGGTTGAGAGAGATAAAAATGAGAGAGTCTTATCGGTGAAAACCCTTACGGGCACTATAAGACGACTGTGAGTTGAGAGAAATGAAAATAAGAGAGTCTCATTGGTGAAAAACCCTCACGGACACCATTGGACAATGGTGAACTGAGAGAAGGAAAATGAGAAAGGCTTGTTGGCAAAAATCCTCAAAGGCATCACTAGTCGAATGAGGTCTCCCAAGAAAACAACTCAGTTTAGGGCCATTAACTCAACAACAATTGGTGAAAAGTTTGGATTAAAAGATTAAGCAGCTTAATCCAAAATGCATGTCATAATCATTAGAGTTGACTTTCATTTTCATATAAGTTTTCTTTTCTCTTTTTTAAATGGCGACATTTATTTCTTCACTTTATTTTTGTTTTATTTTCGTGAGTCAGTTATCCAAATAAAAAAATCATCGTCATTTTTCTCTTGTCTTTGAGTCAAGTTCATGTCAAAACAAGTGAGAAAAGATTTCAAAACTGTCTACCAACTTCTTCAATTGCACAAAGCAAGACAAAAAGCCAGCAAACGAAAGAAACATAATTGTGAGCGGAACTAAAGCATGCATAAATTTTTTCAATAAGCAAGTTTGGGGATTCATGGAAATATCAAAGTTCAAAGGATGTGTTTGAGGAACATAGCAACAACAGAGATATTGTGTTTGCGTCAGAGTCACTCTTAATGATTCGAGTTTAGATCAATGCTGCAGCAAATCAATGATAATGCCAATGGTTGGAAGTAAGATTGAATGTGACCAGCGCAAGAGCAATGGCCTTAAAAGCCAAAGCCGCAAACCAACCACCCTATTTTAAACTCACAAGTTTTCTTTGATTAACAGGAAACATGTTACCTTTAAATCAAGGACTTCAAAGCCTAAACATTAAAGATCGTAATTTCTCACATCTACAAATACAAGGGGGAAATGTTGCTGCACAGGAGACGCATTTCATTATTTGGGTAATTCAAGCTGCATTTGTAAGGAGACACACTTCCTTGTTTGGGTAATTCAAGCGACATTTGTAAGGAGACACTTTTTTGTTTGGGTAATTCAAGCGGCATTTGTAAGGAGACGTACTTCCTTGTTTGGGTAATTCAAGAGATATTTGTAAGGAGATGTATTTCCTTGTTTGAATAATTCAAGCGACATTGGTAAGGAGACACTTTCTTGTTTTGGTAATTCAAGCGACATTGATAAGGAGACGCACTTCCTTGATTAGGTAATTCAAATTTTAATTGTTAGGTGATGTACTTCCTAACTTAAGTCTATATTCTTAGAAGATGTACCTCCTAGTCGAGTCATATCCCTTGATTCCTAAAAAATGTACTTCTTAGTCGAGTAATTCCCCTTGATTCCTATAAGATGTACTTCCTAGTTGAGTCAGTCCCCTTGATTCTTAGAAGATATACTTTCCGGTGGAGTCAGTCCCCTTGATTCCTAGAAGATGTACTTCCCGGTCGAGTTAGTACACTTGATTCTTAGAAGATGTACTTCCTATTCGAGTCAGTCCACTTGATTCCTAGAAGATGTGCTTCCCGATCGAGTCAGTTCCCTTGATTCGTAGAAGATGTACTTCCCGGTGGAGTCAGTCCACTTGATTCTTAAAAGATGTACTTCCTATTCGAGTTAGTCCACTTGATTCTTAGAAGATGTGCTTCCCGATCGAGTTAGTCTCCTTGATTCCTAAAAGATGTACTTCCTAGTTGAGTCAGTCCACTTGATTTCTAGAAGATGTACTTCTTGGTCGATTCAGTCCCCTTGATTCCTAGAAAATATACTTCCTGGTCGAGTCAGTCCACTTGATTCCTAGAAGATGTACTTCCTGATCGAGTCAGTCCCCTTGATTCCTAGAAGATGTACTTCCTGGTCGAGTCATTCCCCTTGATTCCTAAAAGAAGTACTTCCTAGTCGAGTTAGTCCCCTTGATTCCAAGAAGATGTACTTTCTAGTCAAGTCATTCCCTTTGACTCCTAGAAAATGCACTTTCTAGTCGAATCATTGTAACCCATAGAAGATGTATTTTTTTGTTTGGTTTGTTCAAGTAGTTATGATATGACTTTCACAAAAGTCCTCTGATGATAAATTGAGACAAAAATGTAATTCCTATTGTTTGAGACTTTACTTTTCTGGTAAATGGAATCTCTCTTTATAATAATCTTGGTTTGGAATAATTTTCTTTCTAGTTTTTATTTGATTTCAGGAACCCGCCTGAAGAGCAGGGAGAATAAATGGAAAGTCAAGCATCAAGGTGAAGAAGTTGAAAGCCAAGCAACAAGGTGAAGAAGTTGAAGTCAAGCAACAAGGTGAAGAAATGGAAAGTCAACAGATTGAAGAAATAGCAAGTTAGGAGTCCGCCTAGAGAATAGGGTGAAGAAATTGAAAGCCAAGCAACAATATAATGAAATTGCAAGTCGGGAGCTCGCCTGGAGAATAAGGTGATGAAACTCAAAGTCAAGAGTCCAAAAGAAGCTGCATAGATAGGATTTTTGTAATTTATTTTATGTTTTAACTTGTAATTTTCATTTTTGATGTAATGACAGAGCCACGGACTAGAACCTCGACAGGACCTCACTTAACTCTTTAATTCGGCATAGTTCTTTTTCTTCCAGCTCTTTGAGATACCTGTGACTTGACTCTCACATAACTTGAAGCAGGTAAGATGTCCTAAATCAAGACTCGGTGGTAGTCTGTCCTTTTTTGTATCCTTTCTTCAAATAATGATTGGGTCCAAATTCGATCTCGTTGTCTACTTCTTTTTCTGAAAACACTTTGTGTTTACACCCAAAGAGGGGCATGTTGTAGACACATAATTTTGTCCTTCACTAAAGTCATTTTTTATCATTTTTACCTCGTCTTACCACGTACCTTCACTCATGTGATAATTTTCGCTCAATAACAAATCCGACAAACTCTTAAACATTTTTGACACCTCACCCTAACAAATTTTATTCCATCCTAACCACTCTATTCCACACACCCCCTACCCCCACATACCCCATGTACCCCCTACCCCACGGTTTCCTCACCATATACACACTACGTCACTCACATACAGGGGGAGAATGGACAAACTATACTTAGAGAATACATATGCACACTCGGATTACACACGACATCACAAAAACCCTATTTTTGTGAATCTTCCACTCACATATACATACACACTCTAACAACACACATCCATATCATCACTCACAAAAATACACACATAGAATATAAGGGAAAGAAGGCAATAATTTCCATCGGAGGGGCCATACAACAGTACCCATCTCACATTCTCACACATCTACACACAATTACAGACACCCATTATATACTCGGGTTTTTCCATAGAATAAGGAAACAGACACAGATATTCATATACACATATACAATACTCTCATAGAATACTCACAGACCCACCATTGAAGAACAACAAAAAAGCTCTATTCTCCATGGATTAACACCGACGCACACACAACTACACACACAATGACACACAGTGAGAGAGACACGAGCATTGTGAGGTTTAGGACTGAAAACATAAAGAGAATTGATCGAAATGAGAAAAATTAGAGAGATTTGATCGAGAAACAACGAGAGAGAACTGAGAGAGATAGCGTGAGACGAAGTGAGAGTTGAGGGAGAAACACGAGTCTCGCATTTTGGTTACTGTTCTGGCGACGGATTTGCCGGAAACGCGTCAAAGCAACCCAAAAGTTAGCGGAAAACCCACAAAATCTGATGACCCGATCGCATAAGCGGGTGCTGGCTTCGTCTTTTTTTTTCGCGGTCATTAGTTCGTGTTGGCAAAAGCAGTAAAGGGTATACCGAGTTTGGTTAGTTCGAGATTGAGGTTGGAATCGAGAGTTTTCAAATCCATCTTTGTCCTTCGATCACATAATTTGGCACAATAAAAACTTCAATCAAGGTCCAACTCTATTCTTTTCCTCTTTTATTTCATCATTTATTGTATTCGGTGTGTTGGATTGAATATTGCGTGTAAGTTTATCTTAGTTGGTGATGAATTTTTACTTGTTTGATTTGTTTGATTCCCTTGGGTTATGATTTGTGTAATGAAATGACATCTCGTTAAGAATTAAAAAGGAATTTGGGACGAGAATTGAAAAATTGATAAAGGTGTATGTTGATAATTTTGATTCATAATGCAAGGAGTTTGATTAATTGGTTGTTTGCTATTAATTTATACCCCGATAGTATCATGTTTTGGGCCGAGAATCGATAGACAAATTTTAGGTTTGGGGTAGGCAAAACATAGTGATTGTTGAATGTTTGAATGTGTTGAATGACTTTTGCTTCATCGCTTCTGAATTTCTTGTATTCATTTGGATGGAGAATGCCCCGAGAAAATTGTACTTATTCGTCGGAGAATGCCCCGAAGTATCATGTACACGAAGAAGGTTCGTGATCAAGAATCGAGGCATCGAGTGGATCATAGTTTAGGATTAGTGTAGGTTAATATAGGTTCATTTTTGCACTTTTTATTTTGGTATGTATTAAATGGGACTAGACACTATTTTTCGGACTTCTGCGTGTTTGGTTGTCTGTTTTTTGTGTTTATGTGTTTGTTTATTTATACATTCATAATGTCATGATAGCCGATATACTCCGCGAAGCGATCGTGGTTGAACCACGGGATCGAGGGGTGTCTAACACCTTCTCCTCGGTCAACAGAATTCCTTAACCAAAATTTTTGTTCGTGGCTAAGTTTTTAGATTCAAACTATTTTGAAAAAGAATTTTCAAATGTGACTTGGCACACTCGATTTATGTCAAGTGGTGACTCTGAGTTTAAATGTAAATAATCCTTTATGAAATAAATTTTATCTTTTGTCACTTAATAATAAAACTCTTTCAAAATTAAAAATTAATCTTTTGATTAAAAAAAGGTGTGACAATAGGAGAATGCCAGCAAGAGCTGGCTTTGAATACCTCTAACAACACGAACAAGCTGCTTTCTCAATTATCCAGAACACCATCTTGATCTTGATGTCTCATAGACATTTGAAGAAAGCTTCAACCTTTACCTCACCAAAATGACACTGAAAAAATCAGATCAAAATTTTAAAAATAACACAAACAAATCACAACACACCAACAAACATCTTGTATCTAGCAGGATGAAGTAGCTTCTTAAAGAGAAATGCACTTTTCATTATCTGTAAGTAGTTTGTATTTGTTATCAACTTGTTGTAAGCATTATATCAGGTGTAAACTAATTTAATAACTTAATGCAACCAGAGCAAAGTTAAATTAAGGTATAATTTTTGGAGCAAATTACAACTATAGGATGCGCATGACCAACATAAGTAAAGGAAAATACAAAAGCCAATAAACTTTACTTGTCTTAAAGGGAAAAGAAAATTAAGCTAAAAGTAAATACTACAAGTAGGTCAACCCTATAACTGTGAATTAACATCTGTTAACAATGGTAAATAAATTATATAACCATAAAAAACAAGAAATAAATGTTGTAACACTTAACAAAGAGCTCAGTAAGTGTTGCAGTCAAGTTGAAATTGTACTAAATATGTCCTGTAAGTACCTTCATATTATTGATATTCCACTAGCTACTAATGTTGCTTCGGAAAACCTTCATATGTAGATTTGAATACCAAAATCAAAACTTTCACAAAAGATTGATCTTCATAGACTAAGGCTCCTTCAGAGAAGTTTAGATAAACTATAGAAATAAAGAGTTTAATTTAGAGCTTAATTTACCCATCACCCAATCTAGAGCTTAATTTATCAAAAAGAGTTTTTCTTCTGCGCTTCCCTTTAATTCATTTAAGAAAGTGAAGACTAATCAAACTAGAAATCTCAAGAAACCTGATATGGTCCTTCTTTTCACTGTCCTTCTCAGATAAAATATAGAGATAAAATATCACGTTAAATATTAACAACAAAAAGCTAAAAATAGATTGTATATCGCACACAATATTTTTTGTGGCTCAAATATTTTTATAAATTCCTTGAAAAAAAATAATATAAGTGAAAGTTCATTACACATCCATACCAAGTAATAATTATATTTTTGCAAGGCATGTGACCTTTGAAAAAATATAAGAGACACTCATTAACAGAAAAAATAAGCATTTCATGTTTCATAATATTAAAATCATGAAGAAAAATATTTATAATTAAATTAAAAAGTAAAATAATTTGTACTTACCATACAGTCAAATATATATATGTACTTACAGATAGCTATCACCGAAGAGATAAAACTGCAAAACAGACAGTTCAAGATGTATATATTTAATTAATTTTATTTTTAAATAAATCTTAAAATAAATATGCAAAATATTGTATAGAAAAAAATAAGCAGATCTTAAAGTTAGGTATTATTGTGATATTTTAAAATCTTCTTTAAAAAGATGAGCAAATCTAAATTTGATTCACTAAAATATATATATATTTTTTTAAAAAATCTAACTTAGCTAAAAAATAAATTTAATTAAGAAACTCAGATAAAGAAGAAAAAGTATTAGTGTATATCAATCTAAAGCCCGACGAACGCGAAAAAATTTAGACAATTACTACGAATGTTCTGAGAAACAAGACTTATTATGTACCATTATATGTGTTTTATAGTTTTAAAAGCCAATTACATTATACAGATAATTTTTTATTTAAACACATGCTGAAATTAAATAGTAAAAATTTTTCATTCTATCAAAAAACATCTACTTATCAAAAAGACATAAAAATTATCCTTGTTGAAGGAATAAATAAATATTCGGGGAGGAGGGGGTGAGGGGTAAATGAGAATGTACAGAAACTTACATACATATAAATATGTGAAATTGGGATATGCTGATGAGAGAAAAGTTCATTTTTTTGGTTAATATGAAGAGTCTTTTGGCTTTTTATTTGATGAGTCGTCTATTTTCTAGTTTAGTCTAGAGAATAAATATCATAGCAATTCTAAAAGCTCGTGTCAATAATTTTGTGGTGGAAACAATAGTCACCTTGATAGATATTTGTGTGGTAGAATAGTAATTATAATTTTTTAATTTAATTCTAGTATTAAAAATAATGAATTAATAAGATTTACAAAATTCTTCTTGGTAAACATTGTATTTTTCTCTTCATATATTTATTTTCTTATATTTTAAACTTTCTAAGTCAAAAATTTTTTACTCTGTCAAAATTTTCAATATTCCGTACTTTTAATATTTAAATTTTTTGATCAAAAAATACTATCACGCATGAACTTGATGGGTTAAACTTTACAGTTATTAACCTATTTAAAGATATATTTTTTATTCATTGTTAATTTTTTTTAATTATTTTACTTTATATAGTGTCACTAATTTTGTGGTGAAAACAATAGCCACCTTGATAGATATTTGTGTGGTAGAATAGTAATTATTATTTTTTAATTTAATTCTAGAATCATCATCTTGAAATATTTTTTAATATCCATGTGATGGAAACAATAGCCACATGGATATAGATATATATTTTTCTACATTATATTATAATAATATATATATATATATATATATATTAAATACAAAAAGTATTCTTAATTATTATAAAATACATATGAAATACAAAAAATACCTTTAATTATTAAAATAGATTTGAAAAAATAAAAAAATACTAATGAATTAATAAGATTCCTTGTAAAGGTATTTTAATATTTATTTTTTGATTGTATTTTCTTATTAAGTGGTACAAGATAAGAATAAAATAGACACATCAATAGATATTCTTGGAAAGATATTTTTCTATGAATAGATATTCACATTTGTTAGAGAAGTAGAAGCATGAAAAAATATTTTTTACAATTATTATAATATAATAAAATAGATAAAAGGTACAAAAAATATCCTTAATTATTAAAATAGATATGAAATTCCAAATCTACCCTTGATCGTTCTCAACTTTCCTTTCTATGTAGTAGAAATTTGGTCCAAGGAAGAAAAAAAAATGGATAGTTGAATTACCTTCGTTATATTTCACTTGACTTTTATATTAAAAATACTCGTATCTATTTCAAATTACTAGTTATCAATTTATAAAAATGGGAGAATTTTATTATTTCTTTTTGTTTTTTAGTAATAAAATAACAATATAAAATATTAATAATAAAACTTAAAATTTTAAATATAATTAATAAAATTAGTTTAATTAATTATAAGAATCAAGTAAAATGAAACGAAGAAAATACATGCTTTCAAGTTATTTGCATGCGTTTCATCTTACTTAATCTTTATGTTAATAATATTTTTTATTTTAGTAGCTTTAAAAAGTTATTCTTTTATTTTAATATTTTTATCTTAATACATCAAGTAATGCTCTCCCATCAAGTAATGCTCTCCCCTCTACATTTATTTGAACGTGCCTAATTTGACACGAAATTTTAAAATATATAAAAAAATATTTAAAATTTGTGATCTAAAAATAAACAAACTGATCTTGCATATTGATCTTTTATTAATAAGCACTTATAATTAATTTAAATAGGCTTTAAATCATTAGTTTTAAGGTTAAATGATTAATTTTGGGTAAAATTATCAGTAGTGTTACTCTAATCGTTTTATATTAGTTGTGTGTCTTATTATAAAATATCTATCACAATTCAAGATAGAATCATTATATATTTCTCATTTATCATTTCAACTAATTCTTGAAGTGTAAATAAGTCTAAAAATTAGTTCTAAAATGGCTTCTCACAGGGTAAATTAGTATAAAATATTTTTTAATTTTTTTTAAGAAGCACGTAAAAAGTAAAGTGGACAACTAATGTGGGATAGATGAAACGGATGAAGAAGTGGTGATTCTTTTTCAGCTCGGATGGAATATTCAATTTACTTCCCATTTATTTGAAACTAGTAAATCTATCTGCGCTTCGCGCGGTTAAAAAAGACGTTGGTTGGTAGATTTCGAAAAAAATTATAAGTTACTATTTTGAATCAAAAGAAATTATGAACTTACAAAGAAATTCATATATACAAACAAAAAATTCATAAAAAGAGCGCATAAAAATAAATATAATAATACAATATTATTCTTATGATCTTAATCATTAAATATAAAAGAAAAATACAAAATTAATACAAAATCTTTCGAACTCTTATCGACATCTCCCAAAAGCCGACGCCACCATTCAATATCCTTCATCCTATTCTTCGAGACAAATAACAAAAAGAAATGTAATAAGCATCGAAAATGTAACATGAAACTTAAAAAACTAATGTGATTATTTGTACAAAGTTTTATTATGTTTATTTATAGAACTATAATATGAAAATACTAAATATATATCATAAGTATGATTATTAACTATTTAATAGGTTATGATAATAAAAAAATTGTGGGAGTAATGAAAATAATGATTATTAAGTTTCACATTAGAGAAATTAAAAAAAAAATTCAAATTTCTTAACATTGCATATTTAATATAATTAACATAGTTAAAAGAGTTTTTTTTTTTTGAACTTTTGTTTAATATAGAACATAAATGAAAACAAATAGAGAAAAATTCAAAAAATTGTATTTCTTAGCCAATGAAAGATGTCACGTCAGTTTTTTCTATTCCTAATATATATCTATCAATATTGACACTCCTTGTCTTCTTCATGTATTTATTTTTTTATATTTTGACATTCCTTAATAAAAATTTTGGCTTCGTCACTATCTCACATACATATATTCAATGAACAAATAAAAAATTAGTGAAATACACTTTTTTCAGGCATAAGATGAAACTATAAAACTAAAACAAGTAAGGAAGAATAGCCCAAAAGCAAATTTCTTTTCGAATATCACAATTGTAGAAAATCAAACATGAAGTAGAACATGCATATAATCACATAGAATTATAATTGCTCAAAGTGATAAAAAGTAAATGAAAATTACCATAAAAAGTAAATAAAAAACTGTGTCCAGGATATAAACATAAATTATCTTATTTTTAATTTGATGCTTAAATTGTTTTCTTCAAATCCTTCATAATGTCTCCTGAACAATTCAAATCAAGATACATTTTCAAGAAGAACAATTATTTCTTTTGATTTTAAGATACAATAGACTAAAAAGAAGTAAAATTGTGGGAGAGTTAAAACTTGATCTTGAAATATATACTCAATATTATTACTATATGTTGAACCTTGGAACCTGAAAAGACTATAATGCAATAAAAAAGGCACGTAGACAGTTTAATGATTCATTATTTCAATTCAATTCTTACAACTTTAATGGCCCACTATAATGTAAATATTCTTTCAATTTTAATGACCCACTATAAGTTTTCGATGGTTTTAGTTATAAAAAAAAGGCTTAAAAAGATCACAGTTTGGATGGTGACTTTAGAAGCATGTCATATCATTATTTTCACATTATTCCTTTATATTTAAATATAGATTTTAAAAATAACTATGAATAAATAATTAATTTACACATTGTTTTAATCTTTTCACTTTTTGTATAATTGTATAGTTTGTTGTTTTCTATTTTTTTTTTAGCAAAAATATATGAGACTGATTTGCATAAAATTATTTGTAAAAGTTAAGGTCTTAAGATTGCCCGTTCTACAAAAATTCTCATCCTTGAAACAAATTTGCATAAAATTATTGTTATAAATATTCTAATATATGATTTACAAATAAATAACAATGTTATCTAAATAAGATAATGACCGATTTAAATAAACTATTGTCACATATCTTTATAATTTTAATGTGCGACTTTTCAGCGTGAATCCAAATTTAGATAGGCTTCAATACGAATAACAAATACAAAAAAAAAAGACATCTTTATAATCAAAGAATTCTTGACAAAGCCGTGTGAAGAGTCAAATTATATCATGTAGTAGCAATAACATAAAACATTAGTTGTTGTGTGACCGCTTATATTATCATTAAACTTTTAGAAATTTAGAATAGAGAGATGAACTAAAAAGCAAAGACCAAACAACAACAACAACAACAAACTTAGTTCATTCCTACATAGTGGGGTCTGAGGAGGGTAAGATGTACGCAGTCCATACCACTACCTCCGAAGAAGTAGAAAGGCTTTTTCCGATAGACCCCCGGCTCAAGACAAGGAATAATAATCAAATCCATAATAAAGCATGGAACAAGATGACCTAACATAAATACGACACCCACAAGTGATAATAACCAAAGAAAAGTAAACAAAATCGTAATAGAGCATGAAACAAGGTGTCTTAGCAAGAATAATACACCCACCAAGTAATATCCTACACTAGCGACCCAAACTGACACTAGCCTTCTATCCTAATTCGCGTCCTCCAGATCTTCCTATCTAGGGTCATGTCCTCAGTAAGCTGTAACTGCTCCATGTCCTGCCTAATCACCTCTTTTCAGTACTTCTTCGGCCTGCCCCTACCCCGTATAAAACCATCCAAAGCTAGCTTCTTACACCTACAAATCGGGGCATCTGTGCCCCTCCTCATCACGTGTCCGAACCATCTCAGTCGGACTTTCCGCATCTTGTCCTCCACCGAAGTCACTCCAACCTTATCCCGGATAGTCTCATTCTGAACTCTATCACCCCTAGTTAGCCCATACATTCAACGCAACATCCGCATTTCCACCACCTTCATTTTTTGAATGTAGGAGTTCTTGGCTGGCCAACACTCTGCTCCATACAACATGGATGGACGGACTATCACCCTGTAGAATTTGCCTTTAAGCTTGGGTAACACCTTCTTGTCACACAACACCCCCGATGCGAGCTTCCACTTCATCCATCCCGCCCCAATATGGTGTGAGCTATCCTCGTTAATCTCACCGTTCCCCTGAATTATGGACCCAAAATACTTGAAACTATCCCTCTTACACACCACCTGTGAATCCAACCTTACTACCACCTCGTTCTCCTGCCTTACGTCATTAAACTTGCATTTCAAATATTCTGTCTTGCTCCTACTCAACCTGAACCCTTTGGACTCAAGAGTCTGTCTTCAAATCTCTAATTTATCATTCATACCCCCTCGCGTCTCATCAATTAAAACTACATCATCTGTAAAAATTATACACCAAGGCACCTCTCCTTGGATACGCCACGTTAACACATCCATCACCAAAGTAAACAAAAATGGGCTAAGAGTAGATCCCTGATGCAAACCTGTTAAGACAAGAAAATGCTCTGAATCTTTTTCCGCCGTCCTCACTTGGGTCTTATCTCTATCATACATGTCCTTTATTGCTCACTTTACACCACCGGGACCCCACTCACCTCCAAGCATCTCCAAAGAACCTCCCTAGGACTTTGTTGTATGCCTTCTCCAAGTTGATAAACACCATGTGCAGGTCCTTCTTTCTTTTCCTATACTGTTCTACCAGCCTCCACACCAGGTGAATTGCCTCCGTCGTCGAGCACTCGAACATAAATCCAAACTGGTTCTCCGAAATAGACACTATCATTCTCAACCTTACCTCAACCACTCTCTCTCAAATCTTCATAGTGTGACTCAGTAACTTAATACCTCTAAAATTGTAGCAACTCTGAATGTCACCCTTATTCTTATATAGAGGGATCATAGTGCTCCATCTCCAAGTCCCGGGCATTTTTGTCGTCTTAAAAATGCCGTTAAATAATCCAGTCAACCACCTTAACCCAGCCTCGCCAGAAAACTTCCAAAAATCCACAAGAATCTTGTAACGCCCCAAATTTGGTACCCGAGATATTACACGGTGCTCATGACCCCCAAGGACCATAAGTAACCCATGACTGATATCTGTAACTGAGTACTGAAAAATATACTGTAAATATGCAGAAACATGAAGTGAATGGCCATAAGGTTCAAAACTAAATGAACATTTGATAAATAATGTCTAAAAATGGTATAAAAATACCAAAGCAAATCTAAAATAACTTTCTAACATGCTATAGTCTGAAAGCCTCTAAACAGTCTGAATAAGGAGTTGATGGGACAGGTCCCCAACTAACTCCGACAACTGAATTAAATTGAAAGCTAAAATAGTAATGTAATCATTATGTCCTCGAAGGATGAGGACTCACAACTGACTCTGACTGCTGAACTTGGATGCTACTAGTTCTCTAGAGCTCATGCTTTTAAACCTATGGTATAAGACACCATAACGCAAATACATCAGTACTTTGAATGTACTGATATGCTAGTGAGGTAGGCTAAATATAAATGGTTCATATGCATGAACAATGCTAAACGACTGACTAACATGAACGTGAGAATACATGCATGACTACGTAACTGTAACTGAAATCGTGATAGGACTGATACTGAGTCTACTGATATTGACCCCTGAGTCGCTGATAAGTAAGAAAGTCTGATACTGTATGACTGAATACTAAGGGTCTGATACTATGTTACTGATACATGAATAACTATTTCTGATAATTTTGATTATGAAGAACTGGTCTGGTTAACTGTATCTAATAGTCCTGAAGTTGAATACTGATAACATGAGTTCTGAGAACTGATATAACTGATAACACAAGTGACTGTATCTGAAAGTCCTGAATCTGATGGAACTAGCTGAGTTCCGTACTGTATCTGAATTTGACTGTATCTGACAGTCAAGAAATCTGAGAACTATCTGAGTTTTTTTACTGAGACTGAAACTGAGACTGTGGGAGGTAATCATCTAACCGGCATGCCCCAGAACTGAACTGGTGGGATCCAACCTTTAACCCCAGCTGGAAGGGTGTCAATTCCATGCTACGGGTAAAGACCTGCTGTGAGTATACCTTCTCTAACAGGGAGCTCTTTCGTCAACCCCTCCTAGTAGGTAACCTAAATAAGACGTATATATGTCCCTAAACGCGTAGGCTGCATATCAACCTATGTTGGCTACGTAGTTCTGGAACTTAGGATTACTTCTAGGGATCTCAGTCCTATCTGGCGGGTGAGTCCCCATCCCTAGGCTAGCTCGGTGCTGAATCCTACTCCCATTTGAAAGACACTAAACTGATTAATTGAGCTGAACTGATTAACTGATGGTATCATTTAGCAGAGCTAAATAGAATTTACTGAGTTCCGTTGACTGACGGAATATACTGAGTTCTGAGGACTGACTGAGACTAATGAAGTTACTGAGATTGACTGGGAATATTGAGGTTACTGAGTACTGAGATCACTGAGATTACTGAACTACTGAGATTATTGAGATTTCTGAGATTTCCCGAGTCACATGACTGACTGAGTTCTATGGATCATAGTTTGATTGAGGAGATCGTGAAGACATAACATGACTCTAGGTACACAGCTAAATGTTCGGGTACAAGTACCCCCAGGACTCGATGAGAAGAAACTGACATGGCATAGCTTACTTGAACACATGACCAACAATACAATTCATAATTCATATATTGAAGCACTTCATCAAACATGTGATATGCATAAGCTTGTACATACATGGGGATTTCATGATATCATACTAGTTGGGCATTGTTCCTTCATCTAGGCATTTAATCAAACACATGGTAGGCATAATACATGTAGACAACATTATACAACAATTAATCATCATGAGTCATCTCTAATTTCATTATCTAGGGTTTATTCATAGGTTCACATGAATATACATCTATACAAATCAATTCCACATGAAATTGATCACCCAACATGGATTTGAATTCAACTGATCATTCTCAACATAAACAAAACAAACCCAACATGAAATTCATAGACTTAAACTTAGAAAAGAGATTCTTGGACTTCATGGACGAAAGGAGTCCATGAATGAACACTACGCATACCTTGGTTCGTAAATA
>NC_061122.1:202484432-202509578 GCF_002878395.1 Capsicum annuum | reverse complement strand
AGCAACAAATCGAGACGTTAAGAGAAGAACTACACCAAGGAAAGGATCCCACATATCCATCCACGGCTACTCTACTGCGCCCTCCTAATTTTTTATCGCTAGAAACTCCAATACCTAAACGCTATCAGTCAGTACAACCTCCCACAACGACTGTTGGTTTAACATATCCATCATCCCCGTTCACACTCATCACCTACCATAAATTTCCTCATTGCACCCTACATCCAAATATTGTCACATCTTTTCGTGATATTCAACAAACAAATTATGCTACCTTTTGAGAACCATATATTTCTCAAATATATGTGACTGAGACACCCGCTTTCACCATACCTACTAAAAGTAAGTTTTTGATGAATTCAAGGACGAAAAAAGAAGACTAAATGATCGTAAACGAGCTCCGTGATCTAAAACAGGCGATAAAACACCTCCAAGAAACTTAAGTCAACAATCATTTGGACTACGAAGACTTATGTATCTATCAAGATGTTGATTTGCCAATCGGATTCAAGCCACCTAAGTTTGACTTGTTTGATGGAACTGGGGATTCTCATACTCATTTAAGAGCATATTGTGATAAATTGGTCGGGATTGGCAAAAATGAGAAGCTCATAATGAAGTTGTTTATTAGAAATCTGTCTGGCGAGGCGCTCGCCTGGTACACCAAACAAGACCTTCGTCATTGGCACAAATGGAGCGACATGGCTAAAGACTTTATTAATCATTTCAAGTTTAATACAGAAATCGCACCTGATCGACTTACCCTCATTAGTATATAGAAGAAGCCCTTTGAATTATTCCAGGAATATGCTCGGTGATGGAGGTCCGAAGCAGAAAAAGTTCAACCACAGATGGATGAAAGTGAATTGACAAAGTATTTTATCCGCAGTCAAAAGGGTGTCTATTTTGAAAGGATAATGTCCACATTGGGGCAGAAGTTTGTTGACTATGTCAAAATGGGGAATTTTATTGAAGAGGCAATTAACTCTGGAAAGATTAAGTCGGCAAATAACTCGAGCGATTCTAATCGGTTAGAGTTCATTGAAGGAGCAAAGATGGAGAATGAAGAATAAGTATCTATTGTGATACCACACCACTCAATCCCTGAATCATCCCAATCACTTCAAAATCCTGATAACGAACTGATGCAAATATCAAAACATACATTCCATCATGCCTATAATGACCAACAAAATGACCTTCAACCCCAAGCTTCCACATACCAGAATCCACCACAACCATGCGTACCAATCCAATTGTTAGTTTATCAAAATTCGACACCTTTTGCACTTAGACAAAATTCGAAGGGTAAGCACAGTCGAAGCCACACACAGTTTGTTGAACCGTTGACACATTTGTTGAAAGATTGAGATGTGAAAATTTGCTGCAACCCGAGCTTGGGAAGATTCTTAACCCATTACCTAAATGGTTTGACGAAATAAAGTGATGTGCTTTTCACTCTGGAGTTCAGGGGCACGACACTGAAGATTGTCATAAGTTAAGGCATAGAATTGAGTGCTTGACCAAGGCCAGGGTAATCCAATGTGTCGAAGTGCAACCAAATGAAAATATTGATCCAATGCCCAGTCATGAAAATGGAAGAGTGTATATGACATGAGGGACACCATCCTCCACGCCGAGCCGGCAAGGTTTTCATATAAGCCATCCTAGAAAGAAGCGATTAACTTTATTGGGAATGCAATAGTGATAAATACAAGTTGATTGACTCAGAAGTAGGCAATATAGTCCTATATTTGAAGACATAGGATTTCCTCTAATTATCATGTATCAGAACTACGTTTTGACCTGATTTCTCGTGGTGAGACACGTAGGCAATCCTCATCAGGTTCAGTCATACTTAAGTAGAATCATTTCCCCTTTTGTAGTTGGAACTACGTGTGACCTGATTTTCCTCGGCGGGATATGTAGGCAGCCTATATAAGGCTCAGTCCCTTTATAATACAAAATTCTATTTTTTCCTAACGACGAGCAAAACTTGAACACGACGGTATTCGGAAAACCCGATACGATCCATTAAGACTATCCCAAGATACGCAGCAAAAAATCATCTAGAAAGTCTCTCCAAAAGACTGAGGCAAAATTTTGAAGAATGTTTCAAAAATCAACGAAGGCTAGGACGTTCAACTTGGAAATGTTACAATCAAGGTTGATTTGTACCAGATAATGCAAGACATCATTAGAGCTACAAGACATCAACGGGGGATGAATTGACTATAATATCGAGAGAAATGCACCAAGGGTCAATACAGAAGAAACTTCCACCACTTAACCAAAGATCTTCTCTACAAATATTGTTAAAAGATACTATCAATACAAATGCTCCAAAATCACATTGACGATCAGCGTAGGATCAAACACTCGTTACTTCAGTCATAAGGAGGTCAACCAAATCCTCAGGTGGATTTCTAAAATATGCTTAAAAGCGTTCAGGCTTGGATTATGACTAATACATCAATCGAGGATATCAACATTCAATATCTATTGACACGTGATATAGCATACGTTGGTGACGAGGATATCTCATCATCTTATGAATCAGCATCTGAATTCATCAAAAGCACATGATTCGTCTTTAAGTCACTATTTGAAAGCGAACGTCATATGAGATTTCCTTGAAATTGATAATTGGAGGATCATCTATAAGTCATATTTTTTGAAATAAGATAGTGTGCAAGATTACCTCTGAGATGATAGTCCATAGGTCATTCGTAAGCCGCAATAACATCCTAACCGGATAGTATGCAAGGTTACCCAAAAATTGATAGTCTGAAGGTTATCTATAAGTCGCATCTAAATCCTTACCAGAGAATATGCGAGATCATCAAATTGGTATGTCCAAGGGTTCTCTATAAGCTGCATCATATCCAAGATCGATTATGTGAAGGATTACCCAAGGACTAACAATTTGAGAGATATCTATAAGTCATATTGTGTCCAAGGTTGGATGATGGGCAGGAACACCTGAAAGCTAGCAATTGGAGAGATATCTGTAAGTCATCTCTTATCCAAAGTCGGATAATGTGCAGGATTACCTAAAGGCTAGAAATTCAAAGGATATCTATAATTCACCTCGTATCCAACATCAAATAATGCGCAAGATAATCCAAAGATTGAAGATTCAAGAGGAATCTATAAGTAGTATTGAAACAAAAAATGCGCAAGACTTTTCCAAGATCATATGCGAAGAATTATTGGCAACCAGAGAGGTCATCATTCCACAAGCATTATGGGTGACTCAAAATGGTTACCGCATCAACACAAGATTACACGATTGCAGGGGCCCTTCTGCATAAAGTGTCATCGGTGTCTAAAAGGGGCACCCCACTTTGAAGACATTTTAACTGATAAATGGTTATGCAACAACCAAAGAGGTTGTTGTGTCTGTTGTTGTACGTTATTTTCCTCCAAACAGGTACACGAAAGGATGACTATAGTGGACCCAAAAAGAGTTTATATACGAAGACGCCCATAAGATAAGGAGACTATCAATGAGGCACCCAAGAAATATTTAGAGTTTACGCAAAGAAGACTTGCACATGTACCCAAGCCTCTTGCTTTCATCAAAAAGCAAGTCAGCGAGACTACATATGAAGATAGCTTATACAACGCGTTCACTACTCTTCCGCTCAAAACCCTGACACGAAAAAAGATTGAGATGCAAATCTCAATGCTTGATCGACTCCAACAACTTATAAAAGCATCACTCAAATTAAGAAATTCTTTGATGTTAATCGTTAGCACAAGAAAAAGCCATAAGATGTTAAAGACTCATACATAAAAGACGCCTCTTCAGCAAATGGCCAAATGAGCTTTCCAAAGCAAGCTTATGATTATCAACCTTACCATTCTCCACATACCCACCCTTATGGCCAAATTTTTCTTGATTCCCCTCACACGAAACTACGTTTTGACCTCATTCCTATTCTAGGATATGTAGGCAGCTTAAGTCAGGCTCGGTCATATCAACAACATAATCTTTTACATCTTTTCAAATTTCATTTAACATCTCAAGCCACAACAACCACGTCACTTTGATGGAAGTCCAAAAGCGAAGATTAAGATGGAGAAAGTTCCCACCAGAAGACATACTAGTATAAGCACATTATGTGGAGTTAGGAAGTGTCACTACTCCTAATCCCAAATAGATTATCGATTGTCAAAAGATTGAAGAACGAGATGGCTGCTAGGCCGAGTTCTCGATCAACACAAAATCAACATCCCCTCCCAAACTAAGAAACTTTCTTTGAGCGCAGGTACAACATCGCTATAACAAAGGTTCAAACATTTTGGAAGCCTAAATACTGCCTCACCATCACAAACTGAGAATCCAGGTATCATCAATTTATCCATAATTATTCCAAGACACTAAAGAATCTTCTTGAATTTTGCAGGTCATAATAATGCTCAACGAGGTACGTGTCAAGTATCTTACAACATTCCATCAGAAACTCAACATCACATCTCTATCACAAGCCAGGAAGCCAGGTTTTATCAATTCATTTGTTAATTCTTTCTAACTCTAAAAGAAATTTCTTGATTTTTTGCAGGTCGCATTAAAGGGATATCCCTATTAAAATTCGGTCATCAAGTACTAACAGATGTTAAGAAAACTCTAACATAACACAGGGCATCCATCCCAAATAATAGGACAGGGCAGTCCACCCCAAATAATAGGACAGGGTTGTACGCCCCAAATAATAGGACAGGGTAGTCCGCCCCGAACAATAGGACAGGACAGTCCGTCCCAAAAAATAGGATAGGGCACTCCGCCCAAAACAATAGGACAGGGCAAGTCCACCCCAAACAATAAGACAGGGCACGCCTGCCCCAGCAATAGGGCCTATAATGCAACTTTCAGCTGATGGAGGCTATTTACATTTCAGCCGACGGAGGCTATTTACATTTCAGCTAACGGAGGCTATTTACATTTCAGTAATTGCTCAGCCGACGGAGGCTATTTAAATTTCGGCCGATGGAGGCTATTTATATTTCATCAACTGCTCAGCTGATAGAGGCTATTTATATTTCAATTGCTACTCAGCCGACAGAGGCTATTTGCATTTCAGTTATCACCCCGCCAGATGGATTGCCTTAAAAAACAGAGATAATACTAGAATATGCAGCACAACGTGGAACTATTCTCTTAGCAGCAAACCGGGGCAAGCTAGCAGAATGTCAGGGATCCCTAGTTACGTTAGGAATTTCGGCGAAGAAACTCAACTCAACTCGACCCAAAACTCTCATTTTTATAATCCTTATTATCATTACTCAATGTGTTCTTAATTCGATACTGGGGCAATCTTTGAAAATTCGCAATCTTTTTTTCTCTCATAGTCCCCAGTAAATATTGTTATCCGACATCTACTTATTTTCATCTACCCAAACAGTCAATTTTTGAACAAACACCCGTATTCATTTCATTTGTGTTAAAATCTTTGCTGTCATCCTTGAAGGAACCCAGTGTCACCATAACTCTACACTGGGGCAAATTTTGATATTGCTATGATTCAAATTACAGTGACCTGATTCTCCTAACATTCGAGATATTTAGGAAGCTTTGTGCAGAGTTCAATCATCACAACTGCAATCATTCTTTCTCCCCAGCAAGTACACAATCTTGCGTCTCCAGCATCTCACAGGGGCAATTTTGAAAGGGGCATCGAAAATAGATGAACACTTTTATTTCCAATTAGACCTTCTCTCAATAATCATTTCGCATGATCTCTCACGCTTAACAACAGGGAGATTTGCTTAAATTTTTTGAACTAAATTGACCTGATCCTCATACAACTCGAGGTATGTAGGTAACTTTAAATTGGAGTTTGATCGAATTTTCTTCAAATCATTTTTGTCGAGCAAAATTGCCTACACATCAACGTTTTTATTTGAAGACTTCTACATCGTTCTCAAATGAAAAGGGGCAACTGTTGACACCTAATTTTTTCTCTCCGCGTCTTCAGGCTTTTTGTTCGTTAAAGGGCACGAAACATAATTTTCACATATTTTTACAATTGTTTGATAAATTATTGATAATTATCCTTTCTTTAGGATTTGAATCAATTTTTGTCATATTTTTATTTTTTATAATTTATTAATAATTTTTGTAATTTTAGAATTTTTACCAATTCATTATCGTTCTTAACATTTTACAATCACCCGCACACGTGCACGACATGACGTTATATATATATAAGTATATTTTTTTACAGTATTTTAAAATTAATTATATTTTAATAATTTTAATATTGTTTACATTTTTTCATTCAACATCTATATTTTACATTTCGCAAACGATGAGTTGGATCAATTATTTTTGTGCAGTATAATAATTCGATGTCTTATAACATCCGACCACGACACACAATAATGTCTTGTCACGTCCGACAATGACCACTCAGTGTTGTCTTGTCACATCTGACAATGACCACTCAATAACACTACCCTTTGGATAATAACTCTATCCATTGGTCAAAAGGATGAATATCCTTTGGTCAATATCTTAAGAACTAAAAGATGTGTTATTATAAAAATAGGGGACACCCCTTTATCCATTGGATAATAGGAGTGCCCAATTTTATTATAAATAGGCAAGGATGGAAGATAATTTTATTCATCTTTTCTCTCTACACACACATTTTCATACACCCGCACATATTTTTTTTTTTCTCTCTCTCTCTCAAATACATACACAAAAAAAACACAAGAAAAAATCTTTCCTTATTTTTCATTTTCTCTCCCAAAAATACACAAATGCATATGCACATTTTTTAATCACACACATATTATATTCTTCTTTCTCCCCTCTCTCAAGAATAAACAAATACATAATTTTTTTCTCCTTTTTCCCTCTCTCAAACACACAAAAAACACACATATACACATAAAATAAAATAAATTTTTGCTCCCTATTTTGGTGAAATTCCACCATTTTTACTAGGGATTATGTTGGTTGCATATATATATATATATATATATATATATTTATTTATTTATTTATTTCTCAAGTGTTGTTGTTGCTATTAATAATTTCTTACTGTTCATGGCCGAAACTTTGTGTCCCAGTGACTTTCTTTCCTTTATCCATTTCCATCAATCTTCGTTATATTTTTTAAGGATTTTGTTGATTGATATTTTATGTGAATTTATTTTCATATTTCTTTGTTTATGGATGCTTAATGATGGTTATTGTCACTTCTCAGTGAATGTTCACATTTTTCAATCATGTTTGAACTATTATTTCTATTTTATTACATTACTCTGTTATACAATTAGGAATTTTACTCTATTTTTGTTATTTTCAATTAGTTCATCATGGCTACATCATTTTATTCATTAACTTTGGCCTTTTTTGTCATTTTATTATTTTAATCATTGATAATCGTTTGAATTGCTATGTATGATTTTGATATGTGTTCAGTGACTTTGTTAATTTTTCGTCCTTTTTCATTGTTATTAAATATCATTAATTATTTGGCCGATGAAAATATCTATCTGTCGGATACTTGAGGCCACTCCATTATAAATGACGGATTTTATTTTCAAAAAATTACTATTTTATATCAAAATAAATGCTTGGCCAATGACATTATCTCTCCGTCGGATACTTGAGGCCACCCCGTGACAAAAGACGGATTTTAATTTCTCAAAGTCTACTTATTTACATCAAAAATAAATGCTTGGCCAATGACATTATCTCTCCATCAGATACTTGAGGCCACCCCATTACAAAGACGGACTTTATTTTTCTCAAGTTTATTTATTCATATCAAGTATCAATACAATGGCCAATGAAAAATTATTATTAATTTGAGGCCTCCGTAAACAAAAGATGGACTTTACGTGTACAAATACGTAATAAAATAAATATTTTGGGCGATGATGAAACTTTATAACAATACAAGATTTTACAATTCAGATTTTGACAAGAGGATTTAGGACGGCCAATTAATTGAGAAACCACTTCGTAGCAAAACGATTTAGGACGGCCAAGTAATTGAGCAACCATTTCGCAGTCATGACTTTATCTGAGCCCACTTTTTAACAAAAAAATATCTTTTTAAATATTTATACACACACATACTTGTTCAATTTATTTTGATTATTATTATTCGTTACTAACATTTTTACAAGTTTTTATACAGGTTATTTGGATTACTCGTCGAGAGTTACATTCAAAGAGGCCATTTTAATTTTGTATTGTATTTTTATATTTGTACAAATGTTATTATAGTGAAAACTTTATTTTTGGGGTGTTGGGCGGAATTTTCTTTATACAACTTCACCTCGCGTTTATGCAAACTTAGGTCGTTAATGTTTACACTAATAAATTAAATTAATCAAATTAGTTTATATACTTTGACATCTTAAACATTGTGATCTTTTTGTTAAAGTAAATCTTTACTTTTTCATAAACTTTAATCAAACAAAGAACATTATTTTTCTCTTTATCTTCGTGACATATCAAGATATACTTTCTTTCACACAACATAAAATACTTTTCTTTTCATATATATTTTTATACATATCTTTTACATTTTTTATAATAACATGTTTTATTTATATATTTAATATACATACATCTTTACATAATTTTAAACATTTATATTATTTTATATTTAATACATACACTTCTACATTATTTTTTATACCTCCTCCCTCTTTGAATAATTTAGTTTAGTCGGGTACCACACTTGTGGATTCTGAAGGATGCCTAACCCCTTCCCTTCGGAATAACTTGAACCCTTACCTAGAATCTCAATTGTTTGTTCGCAGACTAAAAACATTAATCGCATGTTAATACTTCAATAGGTTTCCTTATTTTCCTTAAAAATTAGGTGGCGACTCTGTGCAAATTTTTATTCTTTTAGAGTCTATTACGTCGTGCTCGTTTTAATATCAGGTAAAAATAGGGTATGGCAACCTTAAAATGTCTACAATAACTAAAATCCCAAAACTTCTCTGAGTGCTCTAGCTCCCCTAACACAATAGCTCTATCCCCTTCATCATTTGAGAGCCTATGAAAATACGACTGCCATCTTTTCTTAATGTGACCATCCTCCACTAACACTCTACTATCCTCCCCCTTAATGCAGTTCACCTGATCGAGCTCACGACCCTTTCTCTCCATATCCTTAGCGAGCCTAAACAATTTTTTTCCCTCCTTTCTTCTCCAACTCTGCATACAGCCTCGGAAATTCTGTCGTCTTAGCTGTCGCAACTGCTAACTTAGCCTCCTTCCTAGATAACTTGAACTCTATCCTATTCACCTGTTTCTATTTTTCATCCTTACTCTCAACAAACTTAGCAGACGCCCCTTTCTTAGTCTCTAATTTCTTCTTAACTTTTTCATTCCACCACCAATCCCCTCGATGATGCTCGGCCCAGCCCCTGGAAACACCCAACACCTCACTAGCATTCTCCCTGATGCACCTAGCCACTCTATTCCATATACTATCCATGTCCCCCGTACACTCCCCTCTTTATTCTCGCCACCTTCTCCCCTATCTCCCACGAATTCACCGGCGTCAAGCTGCCTCACCTAATTCTAGGTCGACCCTCTTCACCCCTTCTCTTCCTATCCTTCTTTATAACCAAGTCCATCACCAAGAGCCTATGCTGGGTCAAAAGATTCTCACTCGGGATGACTTTACAGTCCTTACACAACATCCTATCCCCTTTCCTAAGCAGCAAAAAGTCAATTTGGGTTTTGGCTATCGGGCTTCGAAAGGTGATTAGGTGATCGTCCTTCTTTGAAAAGGTCAAATTCACCACCAGCAGCCTAAAGGACCTTGCAAAATCCAATAGAGCAGTTTTCTCTTCATTTCTCTCCCCAAAACTAAAACTACCATGCACATTGCCAAAGCCTTCCGGTAATCCCCGATGTGCCCATTAAAATCACCTACTATAATAATTTTCTCCGAGCTACAAACGCCTCTCATCTCCTCATCCAAAGCCTCCCAAAGTCGCATATTCTCCTCCCCATCCAAGTCCATCTGTGGCACATAAACACTACATACGTTTAGGGTAGATCCCCCAATAACCAGCTTAATAGTCATCAACCTATCGCTGATCCTCTTAACCTCTACTACCTGACCTCTAAGATCTTCATCTACTAAGATGCCAACTCCATTCCTATGCCCCTCGCTCCCAGAGTACCAAAGCTTGTAACCATCCACATCCCTAGCCTTAGACCCTACCCACTTAGTCTCCTAGACATACACAATATTAATCCCCCTCTTTCTAAGAATCTTCACAAGCTCTTTGGACTTACCCTGTAGAGTCCCTATATTCCAAGATCCAATCCTCAGCCTACCAACTCTACTATCACATCTTCCTCTACCACCCCTAACGCCAAACCTTGCCCCCCTCCCATATCCGCCCTTCCCTCTTTCCCCACCCCCACAATAGCCCCCACCCCAACCCTTTCAGACACGAACCTATCCAACCATCAACTCCCACAGCCACTACTCCAAGAAAAATAATAAATGATAGTGACAAAGCAGCACCAGGAAATACAAGGCACACGCAAATTAGAAGGAATAATCAAGAAAAATAAGTCACTTCCACAACTCAAAAATAAGTCCAGAGATAAAATAATCAGGAAAAAGTGGATATCAAAGTTTAGAAATCACCGAGTTAGTAAATTGATGCAGAAAATTCTTGCCGGAGCAGGAAAATATATAGCACAGTAATGGCCTAGCACCAAGGGAAGCAATATAAATAATAAAAAGCAGTGCAAGTCACCAATATACGACAGCAGACAATCCTAATAAATTAAACGCAATTTAAGATATAGGAGATAATACGAGAATTAATATGAAAGGAGGAAATAACAAAGGTTAGAAGTCACCGGGTTATGCCTGTAGTCCAAGTTCTCTTTTCTAGCGTGGTATGTTGGATGTTGGATCCCGATAAGCTGATGCAGAAACTAGTCGCCGGAATATTATCGCTGGAGTGCCGCCAAAATCAAATCTGGTACTGTCGGACACAGATCTGGTCGGAACCAACAGAATCTTCAGATGGACCCACTGGAATTGGTCGCCTGTGACTAGAGCTATGCGCTGCCTCTATCACCGGAGTCGAACCGACGGTGACCTTAACCCGCTGGAGAAAGCAGTGGGTGGTTTGAACGACGGAGAGAGAAAAAAAGAATGAGAGAAGAGGATAGAGAGAACTGGAGAGAAAGAACGGGGAAGATGACTCATAATAAGGTTAGGTTAGTGAACGTTAGGGTCCTTTGTACGTCCTAAATAATCTGAAAGAATTTTTTAAAGTTATTTTTAAAAGAAAAAAGTAAAGACCAAAAATAAAATAAAATTACAATACACATAAAATCATACCTAATTTTAAAATGATAAAGGATATGGAGAGATTGTGATGATTTTGGACTCAATAGTTGGTTTCACTTATATACAAAAATTATATAAACGGGAGGGAAGATTAAAAGTATGGAGTTAAAATTAATTAATGATATTTCACAATTAACATGACCTAATAAAAAGAAGAGTTACAATCATTCATTATTATATTATTAAATGTTAATTATCTTAAAATTAAATAAAATAGCTAATTGATAAATAATTTTTAAAAATAAAAAAAAATTCAAAAATTTGTTAAAAAAGATAAATAGGAATACTTGCCTGTGACATGCCACATAAGCAAGACCTTATTCCTTCTTTATATATATACTAGATGATGTATCCCGTGCTATGCACGAGCCCAACGTTTTATTGTTTAATAATATTTCATAATTTATTGTTAATTAAACATCTTCTAAACCTTTTAAAATGAAAAAAGAATATAAATATATTTTTTTGTGTTATGACAAAAAAAGAGACAAATTTTCGTATATTATTTTTCTTTTTCATTATGTTTATTTATTTTTGAGATCTTAGTAAGATCTCAGAATTCTCAATCACTTTTTAATAATACTTATCAAATTTGGCACTTTGCATGATAATTGACAGTATATTAATTTTTTTAACCTGATTTATAATATTATTATATAGGTTTTAAATTTTTTATTTTATTTTTAAAAGAGTTGTACACCACTAAATTTAAAAATTGATCAAATTATCCTAAAAATATTATTTATAACATAATTTCTTCTTAAATTTAAAATATATAGCTATATTTTTTTTAGTATTTTCAATTATTTTAAAAATTTTAGTTCCTTTGTAATAGAAATTATTTATTTTTCATATTTTTCTCTCTTTTCGTTTCTTTGTTTGTTTAAAGAATTCTTAATTATATATTCATGTATTTTGAATTTATGTAACATTGAATTTTTAGTGAATCATAAAAAGCATTAAACTAAATTTGATCATAGATGAAGTAGTATGCTCCTACATAATGATACATCTCATGATACTTATATAAAATGATTATATATTTTTCAAAATTTTTTTGAACTTATTTTCAAGTAGTGTATTAAAGAGGGAGGTCTTTTCATGTACAATTTGAGAGTATTTTAACATTTTATTACAAAATAATAACTTGGAATAAAATTTTATAATATTTTTGATTGGATAGTTGCCAACTAAATGCAACTATTGAAATTCAAAATTTGTTAAAATTATATTAATTTGAAATAGTATAATAAACATTAAATTGTAGATTACTTTGAGAATTTTCTTTTGGGTTATATAGCTAAGATGAGAAGTGAGAAGTAGTGCATTTTAGAGAAGAGAGAAAAAGATTGAATGGAAAATGGAGTCCACAATGATATTAATTTGAAATAGTATAATAAACATTAATTTGTAGATTACTCTGAGAATATTCTTTTGGGTTATATAGCTAAGATGAGAAGTGAGAGATAGTGAATTTTAAAGAAGAGATAAAAAGATTGAATGAAAAATGGAGTCCACAAAAAGAGATGAATTTTGGATGATGAATTTGTATTGTGAAATGACTATAATGCCCTTGGTCGTCCCATAACTCACTCTTCTCTCTCTCTCTCTATATATATATATATATAAAAAATCTATAATTTATAATCTATAATATATTAAAAGTGTGAAGACCCTTAAAAAAGTGATTTGAACTTTTTGCTCTTCGTTAAAATACTCCGCAATAGACCAAATCGTCTTTTTACTGTAATCTAATAATTTTTAAAATTAAAAAATTCATTAAAATCTAATTATTCAAAAAATTTTCCTTATTTAAATTATGTACCTAAAATTTAGAGTTTTTTTTTTGAAATAGTGTTTGTATGAAAAAGTCAATCGTTTAATAGTACAACGCAGGTCTTTCCTGAAATAATGTGTACTTTTTTGAAGAACGAATTTATTTATATTTTAACTACCTACATATGTTATTAAATCCTTGAAGTAAAGTTATCCATTTAGGTAAAGTTTCGTTCATAGTTAATTTTATTTGTAGTTTTCTTAGGTTTAGTTATTTAATTTAGGTAAAAAAAATATCATCATATATTTTGCATTTTTACATCAATTAGAATTTCACTTATATATATATAAAAAAAATTAATTCTATTTGAATAATATTTTGGATCAAAATGTATGAGAACATACCACCACTTATACTTTTTATTCTTAGCTTGGTATTAATTCAAGTTGTCTTTTTTTTTTCCATTCATTATTATTTGTTTGAATTTTTTGCCCTTTATTAAAAGTATCTGCTTTAAACAAAATTATTTTTCCACCTTTTTCCTCCAATTATTATACCAAAAAATAATTTTAAAACCTAAAAGATTGTCCGCTTTCTACATGACTTTTTAATTTCACTTCTTTTTCTTCAATTATCATACCAAAAAATAATTTTTAAAACTAAATGATTGTCGGCTTTGTACGTGACTTTTTAAGTTTATGGGAAACAATTAACTTTTCTTTCATTTGGTTTAGGATTCTTTTTGTTTTTCTTTGTTTAGGAGTTTTCCTTCTGCGATTTCTTCTTCACTTGATATTTAATTTGGCTAAGAGTTTTATTCGACCGATTATTCTTTGATGCACGGATTCTTCTTCTTAATCTTTTCTTTTATGCAGATCCTACATACAGTATTACTAAAAAAAGGAGAAGCATGGAGAATGATGGTTTGATATAGTTTCTTCATATCTTCTTCCTTCCATTCTGTATTAATGTTATATACACATTGATTAACTATGACATTATCTTTCCCATCTTCTCAAGACTATTTTGCATATGTGGGATCATAATTTTATATATTTCATGTTTGCAAAATTTATAATATTTGTCTTTGGTGTTGTTCAAGAGCTCTTTCTTTCTACTTGCATTATTATTATGTTAATCTACTTTTTGTACCAGAAACTGACTTTGTTTACTCGATTATTTGTAGTTCCGCCTCTTTTAAAATGGGTATATAATACCAAAGTTATCGCTGTAGTTCATGGTCCTAGGGAGGTAATTTCACATCTCAATTGATCTGTCGATTCGACTCTTTTTGGATTATGAATCAAATTTTTGGTTATTTTTTGGCATTATGGTCAGGGTGAAGTGATGGTTTTGAACTGAAAAATAAAAGAGGGAAGTTGATCATGTAGCAATTTGTGTAACATTGTCTTCCACGGTGAAAGGAGAGTGGCATCGTAATTCAAAATATACGAACTCCTCTATCAGTCGTGCCATGTGAAATTGCCTTCCTAAATAATTCATCACATAATTTTATTGTTCTTATCTATTGAAATTTTCCTTTGATGCAGTAAAGTAATTAATTGATCAGTAATTGATGCCTAACAAAACAAAAGTAAAAATTTTGATTGGCTTAGTGCATTTTATTGAAAAGGTAAATAGTTTGATTAATAATAGGAACATCTCCAATATACAAGCAGTATACCAAAAATTAGAAATTACCTCCTTCACTACCTAGCATCACCGGTTGCAATTCAAACCATCTTAAAAACTCACATTATAAGAGAGTTTCCACTGGACAATGTACATCTTCACGTGGATGCTTGAAAATGAAGCATTAGCCGCCATATGTAATATTAAGATAGCTGTGAAGAGACCATAAGGAAGATCGGGGCATGGTGTAAAAGAATTTACTAACGAGACCGTATTGATCCCGAAGCTTCAGCCCAGAAATTTTGTGAAACTACTGGGATATTGCTTTACAAGAGAGGAAAAGATACTTGTCTATGAACTTGTCCCCGACAAAAGTCTTGGCTATTTCTTATTTAGTTGGTTTCAATCTTATATAATTATTTCATAGCTATAATTTATCGATATGGAAACGACCTACCTCTTGCAGAAATGTGAATGGTAAGGCTGCATAATATAGACTCAATATGCTTTGCTGCAGTGGTGGAGACATCTTATACAAAGGGATATCAAATGAGATCAGTGGTGGACCACCTCACACGAGGAATGTCTCCAGAAAATTACACCGTTTAGCTAGGTAAAATTTTAGTTTTATGTATTTAGTTATATGTTGACTCCCCTTATTTTTTGTATAGTTTTCTACTTTTTCATGTTTTGACATCTATTAGCATGAGTATAGTGTGAGCTTTGTACACCGGGTTGTATTTTTTTTGGCCTATCATAGAGATATATTTTCTTAATCTATTGACAATCTAGCTTTTGCAGCTTACATTCTGTATTTTACATGAAGTACTTTTTAAAGAAAATTAAGAGTTGTTGTTGCCTATTGTCTTTATTATTATTTGGTACTATTGGATTTTACATTCATTTTACGTAAATAAAACTTTGTTGTTGGTAAGCGTTTGAATCCAGAAATATAGCAGTCACTGGACTGGTCGAGACGTTACAAGGTTATAGTTTATAGGTGGGATTGCACCTGGAGTAGTTTACCTTCACAACGATTCTCATCTAAGAATTATACACCATGACCACAAAGCAAGCATTATGTTGTTAAATGCAGAAAAGAACCCAAAAATATCAGATTTTGGAATAATAATGATATTTGGTGAACAAACTGCAGAAATTATAAGCAGAAATTGTTGGGACATAGTAAGTATTGAATCTGTATATGTTGAGTTGTTGATATATCCTTGTTTCTTATCTTGGTTAGCTTCAGTTAGATAGATCGTGGTAAGGTTTGTTTCCCCCTTTTTCTCTTTCTTATTTCACATTGTCACTTTTACATGTTTGACGTTCTAATTGTGTACCAGCCTGTGGACCATAGGGGTTGACTTGAAAGATGGTTCATTGTAAAGCTAGCCTTAAGTAAATGTTACACCAGAATGGAAAAAGAAAGCTAGGGGCTATAAAAGAGTGAGATCAAGATTCAATATTGAGGCGCATTTTGGGTTAGCACCCAATGAGACAAAATCGTCAAACTTGAAGGTTGGCTAGGTTGAAGACTTTTGTAATTGGACCTAGACCGTTGCAAATGGTAGCAAAGCAATATATTGTATTTTCCCTAATATGATGCTAGGATAAAGCTCAGTAGAATACTGAGTCCCCTAGGTATGAAGGACGAGTACGATGGCTCACACACCACTAGCTTATTAAGAGCAATAAAAGTTAAATTCAGCATCAACTTTTACCTAATTTTTCTAAGTAAAAGTTCAAAAAGACAAAATATGAGACTTTAAACATATACATAAGATGAAAGGACACTACACCTTTTCAGTTGAGCTTAAATCATTACAACTTGTCCACTGAATCACTCAATATACTCACACTTTCGACTTAGCTATGTAAGTTTTACATTCATAACTATTAACTTTTTTTTCTTATCTTAGTCCATTTGTAAATGAAATTGATGCTAGCTAATTTTAAAAAATTTATGCATAAATCTTGTAGGTTTGGAAGAGTTGGAGAGTCGAAACACCACTAAGCATAATGGATCCAACTTTGGGATAACACGCATTACGAGTCAACTTAACATGATAGTATAAACAATCTATATTTGTAATTAAATATATGTAATATAAAAGTGATTGAATGAGGTATTGTTCTCTATTTTATGGACTTCTTTTTTATATGTAAAACTCACGTGCAACGCACGTATTCTATACTAGTATATATATATATGTGTGTGTGTGTATATATATATTGATGGGACAGTACTGCCCTCCATCAACACATCAATTAAATATTATTTTCAAAACTTTAGAACCAATGAAATTAAATTTACTAGTCATTTTCAACTAATTATATATCATTTGTAACAGTTTCTTTCGTTTTTTTCATTTTCTTAGAATTGATATTATCTTTTTTATTCTTGAATGGAAATATTAACAAGTCAAGTAGATATCCTCGGGTTTTGTGCTAATATAAAATTGATATATAGTTTGTTCAACTCTATTTATGTGATGACATTTAATTCATTTGCACTTACATTAGCAGCAACGTCAAGATTTTCATGAAGGGATTCAAAATGTAACTACAAACTAGCTAAAGATGATTCAACATCTATAATATGTACATAAAAAATAATTTTAATCATGTATAAATAATATAATTTTTCATCAAAGAAATTCGCAACCCCCTGAGTATATCAGAGCCTAGGGGCTTTCATGGCCATTATATAATAGATCTGAACTATTCAGCATAGATATGATTTTTCTACTCATGGAAATGGGAGATAAGAGTACTAAGAGTACTCAACTTGAAGAGGTAGATATACCTCAAAATCTCGACTTGTTAAACAAATGGACTATTTTAAAAGTTGATATAAAAATCATTTATGATTATGGTTGGTTTGATAAAGTTTTTTCTAAACAAATGATAAAGACAACTGGACAGTCTTTATCATTAAATTCACCAGAACAAATGATTCGTTTATTAAATAAGCGAGATATTGATTTGCATAAGAATCATTATAAGGTCACCACTAGAAGACCTATTAAATGAGATGAAATTGAATTCCCATCTACGTGGACCTTAAATTCAGTTATATCCCCTAGTCAGGCTACTAATGATTTGACAAATAATGAATTATCGCATATTACTCAAAATCTGAATGGTAGAATTTGTATTCAATTTGATGAAAATTCTATTGTTTATAACAGACATTTATTTTCTTCTTTGTCTAAATTATTACTGGCTATGCATCATATTTCTCCTATAGAACCATTATATGGTCCAGCTAGAAGTCATGCAGTCTCCTTGCATACGATTGACTCTGCTTCTACATGGTTGGTAGACAAAGTTAAGTTCAATTCTCGAAAAAATATTGTTCAAGATTATGATAATATCTTTGAAAGGGATATTCCTACTGCTTCTGAAATGAACTTTGATCCAAATGATATGTAATGATTCCACACCAAAGTAATTTTAGTCCTGGATCTCAGGCACGTAGCTATATTAGAAAAGAATTTTTTGATAAAAAATAGAACTAGTTTAGAACTTGCTTTTTGAGACTTACAGTCCTGATGAGTTTAATAATATTTCTCAAGAATTTTATAAAATGTGTGCATTACATAATCAAATTATGTATTTTGTTCCTTGGTTTATAATCACTTATTTGCCTTTATAGGTCAAGGTGTTAGAACGTTCATATCAAGATGGAACTGGTAATATAGTTAAAACTGTTTACCATCCCCAAGCGCCTTTTATATTGCCTAATAATACTGGTATTACTTTTTCTGCATTTCAAAAATTCATTGATAATGAGGTTGCTTAGGTTACTATAGCAGAAATTTATAACCTGATTTCTCAAAATAATTATTTGAGTTTATATGTAAAAGTTTGGGGAGAACACATCTCTTCTCTTGATAAAAAACTCGATGAGTTAATTTATTTAATTAAAAACTGAGTATTACTCCACAATCTACTGAAGGTGGTTTATACACTTGCCTATACACTTATTCATACAGTGATTTAATTAAAAAACTGGGTAATAGTCCACAATCTACTGAAATTGCCTTTTCTTCAGGAAGCAAAATAGAAGATTTGATGACTAAAACCAGTATTCAAAACCCCCCTGATATTCAGGGATTTCAAATCAAATTGCCTTTAAATGATTCAGAATAACTTCTTGATAAAAAGCTTTTTGGTTTAAATATTGGACCTATTGATTTGTCTAATGCTTTCGCTGATCAAATAGAATCCACTCCTAATCCTGATTTACAAAATCAGACCAAATCAGAGCTTAATAAGCTCAGAGGAATGATTAGAAAACAACCAGGTAAAAATCCCAGGTATGCTGATTTGCCCCGTATGCAAACTTATTACTATCCGCGACCCACTCCTCATGATGTTTTGATAGAGAAAAGGGATTGGAATCAGACTAATACGTCTTATAGCGGAGATGATATTTATGAATATAACCTAGATGGATTAACTAAGAGGAAATTAGCAATTCTCGTACACCGCATTATGATGTATGTCACAGTAGGTAGAGCCCCCAGTGATAAGAACACAAATAAAGTTATCTATAAAATGATAGTTGCTGGTTTTATTGGCCAACTTCGTGGCCGGTGGGATAATTTTCTGACCCTTGATTAGCGAAACTCAATTTTTAATGTTGTAGCCACTTCTCCAGGGGTTGATAACTTAGGAAGAGCCCTAGTTGAAAATAGGGAAGATGTTGTTTATACACTTATTCTTACAATTTTAGAACACGTTAATGGTAGATTCACCAATTAGTATGAACATATTCGAACTCTTTTGAATGGGCTTAGATGTAAGACCTTAGGAGAATTTAGGTGGTATAAAGACACCTTTCTTAGTCGGGTCATGGAATTACCCAAAAATTGATATGAGCACTGAAAACTAAGTTTATAGATGGGCTTCCTTCACTATTTGCTGAAAGAGCGCGAAGAACTCTTAGAGGTTCCTATGGTGAAATTTCTTGGGGAAATTACGCCTATGGTCACTTGATAGCAGCATGTACACAAGAAGGATTGAACTTATTTAATGAGTTAAAGTTATCTATACAACTTAAGATTGATAGTCTTAAAGAAAAATCTCAGATAGGAGACTTTTGTACTCAATTTGGAATATCTGAATCAGCTTTGACTTGTAAGAAGAAAAGTCATAGGTATTATAGAAATGATCAACCTTATAGAAAAAAAATGTAGATATAGATCCAAGGAAGAACGTGAGGCTAGGAAAACTTATCGTAAGTCTACTAGATTTACGAAAAATAGGTCTAAATGAGATCTTGTCAAAAATAAGTGTTACAGATGTGGTAATTTTGGACATATTACTCCAAAATGTAAGCTTCAAAAGCTTAAATCCTTAGGTCTTGCTGAAGAATTGCATGATCAGGTTTATGGGTTGTTATACACCTCAGGATCTGAATCCGATTATAATTCTGAATCAGAAAATAAAGTTGATTTACTTGATTTATCTGAAAGTGATAATGCTAATGCTTTTTCTGATCGTCAAGGATATACATGCACTTGTGATGATGCATTTTATAATTTACAATCCCAATTTGAAGATTTAAATATACAAACTATTTCTTTTGATAATATTTTAGAACCTTTGAAAGAAGTTTCAGATGAGAAACTATGTGAAAAAATTATTAATTTATCTACTAGTTCAAATTCTAGTACTTTAAAAATTGTTGATAGCAGTCCTTTTAAAACAGTAAAAAATTTTGATTATTTTATGCCATATTCTTTATCAGAAGTTAATAAGCGTCTTGCTATAAGTTCTACCCCTGGTAAAGATACTTCTTTTAATGATTTAAAAATTAAAGTTGAAAACTTGAAAAAAGAGATTAAATCTCTTAAACAAAATCGAATGATGTGTGATCACAGAATTTCGCAAATTGAGAAAATATTTTTGAAGAAAACAATAACGATGGCACTATTCAGAAATCCCTTGATTTAAAGAATGATTATTTTTTGGGAATGATGCAAATTATTACTATTCATAAATGGTATATTAAATATACTATTCTGATTGATAATCATTTTCAGATAACTTATATTGCTATGATTGATAGTGGACCAAATGTTAGTTGCATCCAAGAAGGATTAATTTCCACAAAATATTTTATATAAATCACTCATGTAGTTAAATCTGCATCTGGACATGCTCTTGATGTAGAGTATAAATTGCCTAATGCTCATATTTTTCAGAATAACGTATGCATTTCACATTTCTTCGTTTTGGTAAAAAAAACCAGTTATACCCTCCAATTATACTTGGAACTCCTTTCATAAATGTTATTTATCTTTACACTCATATTGATGCAAAAGGATTTACTGCTACTTATAAGAATAAAGAGATCTTATTCTTTTGTTATAGATTTCATAACTAGAGATATTAATGCTTTAATTGATATGAAACAAAAGCATGTCGATTCCTTACAACTTAAATTACTTAGCACAAATATTTTTGATACAATAAAATCTGCTAAGGTATAGCAAAAATTAAATTAATTTTTGAACAAATGACTGTTGATATTTATGCTGATCACCCTAGTGCTTTTTGGAATCGCAAAAGCCATATTGTTACTCTTCCTTATGAAGATAATTTCTGTGAGGATGATATCCCAACGAAATCACGACCTTGCAAAATAAATGCCGAATTAGTTGAATTTTGCAAAAAAGAGATTGACAATCTATTACAAAAAGGTTTGATAAAGCCTTCAAAATCTCCTTGGTCATGTATTGCTTTTTATGTTACTAACGCAGCAGAGAAAGAACGAGGTGTTCCCAGGTTGGTTATAAATTACAAACCTTTGAATAAATATTTAAAATGGATTAGGTATCCTATTCCAAATAAGAAAGATTTATCGTCTCAATTATATAATGCCAATATATTTTCAAAATTTGATTTAAAATCTGGATATTGGCAGATTTAACTATTCAAAAAGCATACTTATAGAACTGCTTTTACTGTTCCCTTTGAGCAATATGAATGGAATGTCATGCCGTTTGGTTTGAAAAATGCCCCTTCTGAATTTCAGAAAATAATGAATGATATATTTAATCCTTATATGGATTTCATCATTGTTTATATAGTTGAAATTTTAGTGTTCTCTAAAACATTTGAATTACCTATCAAGTATCTAGATATTCTTAAGAAAATTGTTATACAAAATGGTTTGGTGATATCTAAACCAAAAATGAATTTGTTTCAAACTGATGTTCGATTTTTAGGACACAATATTGGTCAAGGGAAGATTACTCCCATACAACGATTTATTGATTTTGCATCAAAATTTACTGATGTTATTACTAACAAGACTCAGTTGCAGAGATTCTTGGGAAGCTTAAATTATATATCCCCTTTTTATAAGAATCTATCTCGCGATTTAGCCCCATTATATGATAGGCTAAAAAATGATTATAAAGGTCCATGGACCACTGATCACACAAATCTTGTTAAACGTATTAAACAAAGCGTTAATTCTTTGCCTTGTTTAACTTTAGCTAATCCTGCTTGGCAAAACACTATTGAGACAGATGCGTGTAATATCGATTATGGCGGAATACTAAAATAAGTTAATCCCCATAGTAAATCTGAATACCTAATAAGATTCATTCAGGAAAATGGACTAATAGTCATAAAAAATATGCTACGGTAGCTCGTGAAATTCTAACTATTGTTAAATGTGTTCTGAAATTTCAGGATGATCGTTACAACCAAAATTTTTTGATAAAAACTGATGCTCAATCTATGAAGTGTATGTTTGATAAAGATTTTAAACATGATGCTTTGAAATTAATATTTGCAAGGTGGCAAGCTCAATTAGCCCCTTTTGATTCTGAAATTCAGTATAAAAAAGGAATTGATATATCTAGGGAATATCTCAATTGAAATAAATTTTTATACATCCTTTCTTACCGAAAAAACTATGATCACCGTTTTAAAGATAATTTCATTATATAGAGATATACAAAATCTCATAATCAAAAAGGTTATCCATGATATGATTGAAGATGAATTTTCTACTCATGATTATGAAGAAATTGAATTTGGTATATCTGACTTATCATACCATTTACAGTATGATTGACCCTCCATGGCAACTAGCCAGAGAAAAAGGAAAAGGTAGATCAAGAGGAAGATCATTCTTCGAGGGAAGATCGTCCCCAGGCAGATCATATTCGCAAGGATCGTCATACAGATCTTCATCTAATTCCCCAGTCATACAAATGGGAAATAAGAGTTGATAAACTCCAAAGTATCGCAGAAAGGTGAATCCTCATCATCCTTTTCAATTCATCTGGACGATATTTCAGAGGACAGTCCGTTATACGGAAAACTGCAAGCATATTTAGTAGCCCAGACGCAAAGTGATACATTTGCCTCAATCGCTAAAGACAAGGACAACGATGATATCAAGTCCTATGAACAACTAGAGAACAAAGAAATAATATTTCTTGTTGAAAACTTTGAGATTCAGAGGCAAAATGGACCGGGGAAAATACTCCACAAGTACGTGATAAATAATTTATATTTTTTGGGTGATTCATACAAGACCCGTACTTATTATGAGACTATTCTCATTTTCATAGGTAGTGCAGAATTCAAGCATTTTTCTGGATATAATTCAGACGAGAATGTTTATAACTTCTCAAAAATTGTTATTAAACGGATTATATCTGTCGAAGATTGGGGGATGACCATAATGACAGAAAAAAATATCTTGCTCAAAGACTCCCGCATAAATTTTACTTATTGGGACTACATTCAAGTCTTTAATAAAGTGGTTTATTATAACAATGACCAGTATAAACATACTTGGTTTATAAAAGTTTGTGCAAAGATATTTGCAGAGCCGATTCCAAATTAATTTTTAAATTGGTCGTCCTATCATGGCCCAACTATCCAAATACTGCTAGATCCATTTCTTAAGTTATACAAAGAATGGATAAAAATATCCCCACAGTTAAACGAGTTGTATCATGCGGAGCATGTCTGCAATCTAGATAAAATTGATCAGATATATTTCTTCATTGAATTTTCTATCCCTTGGATACATAAATGGTCTCTAGAATTGAGATTCACAAAATAACAAATCCCCTGATTAAATAGGGTATTCTATAATAATTTTTGGGATAAATTGATGCGAAAGGATCCCAAGATAAAAAATTTGTATGGACAAGAGCTTCTAGACTCTATTGAAAATATAGTTCGAGAATATCTAGCACCCTCCCGAAAGGATATTATCGAGGATAGAACAATACAACACATCGCTAGAAGAATCTCTGTACATGATGGAGATTGAATCAAAATGATAGAGAAATACTTGGAAGAATTCAGGAGAAATCTTCTTCGATCCATTAATCAACCTAGTAAGTCGGATACTTCAATGAAAAGTATGACCAGCGATGATATCGCCGAAGAAGATATTCACGACTCTCAACCTATCTCCTCAGACAAACCACTATCTGAAGATGTCATTGCAAGGACAAAAGAATTTCTTAAAAAATTAAAAGGAAAAAATAAAGTATGATATATTGTTTACAAAGTAATTACACTGTGCACGGGACACGGATATGGGACCCATAGTACTGTACATAGATTCCTACACAGTAGATACACTGTGTATGGGACTCGGATGTGGAACCTAGAGTACTGTATGTAGATTCTTTTTCTTTTCTATATATAGACGCCTTCATTTGTTAGAGAAGACACAAGTTTTTTTTGGGTTTTCTTTTCTTTCTAAGCATTCTCTCTCTGGCTCTCTTGTACATTTCCTTTCAAGTTTGAATAAAAGTTTGCCGCTAAATACTATTCTGGCCTTACTTCCAAGCCATTCAAGGTATTTATTAACTCTTTTATTTTAAGTTTTATATTACTCTCTCTCCCTCTCTAGCCGTGATTATGTCCGGCTAAGCAATTTCATATCTATGTTGAAGATCTAACTTCTCTTGTATAATATCTATGAAAAATCCAGACTCTATTAAAATATAAGAAAATTTCTCTACAGTTTTTTAACTTGGTTCCAAAATGGTGGTACAATCGAAGTTGGTACAACTTTTGTTGGCTTTATCTTAGTGACTACGTCTAGCAAGCCGTGAATCTTTAAGCCCATTAAAATTGAAGAAAAGGACGTCCTTTTTCATGGTTAGAACTGCTAGATACATGGGCTCAACTCAAGTATGTATTAAATTCTGAAAGACCCTTTGTTCGGGTAAAAACTCTCATACAGTCAATAAGCTATATGAAATTCTTATATATTTCGGTTGATTTTTCCGATATTAACTTATAGGTCTGTATGGCCACGCGGATTACTGCCAGCCCTCAGATCCTATAATTAAATTAAAAGGAAAA
>NC_061122.1:202473380-202481432 GCF_002878395.1 Capsicum annuum | reverse complement strand
ATTAATTAATTAATTTTATATATTAGAAAAGCTACCTTCAACATGTCAGCTTCTTGAAATAGAATAAAAGTTCAGGGTATTTTAGTTTTATTATAAGCTGAATCTGCTTAAAGAATTTGTTTGTGTGCTATGTTTTTTGTATCCTATAAATAGCTTTAAAAAAAAACTCACTATCTTTCATTTAATTACAAATCATGCACTCAACAGAGATTCAACTTTTTCCATTTAATCACAACATTGACCTGCAAGTTGCTTGAATATAATGATGGTGGGTCCCATAGTACCTTCCAACTTTACATAAATTTAATTTAAATTGTTTAAATTTAAGTAATTTAATAAGATGATAATTTTATCTTAATTATTTATAACTAAATTCTTAAAGTAAATAAATTTTATTATTTTAATTGACTTTTATATTCAAATTTAATTTTTTTTACTTATTTATTTTAGTAAATTTAAATTTTAAAAATACTTTTATCTTATATAGAAATACTACTATTTAAACTTAACTTTAAAATTTTAAAGTATAAATTAATAAATTTAATTTAATAAAATAAATTCCTAATGAATACTTTCTTAAGATTAGTGTTGGGTCAAAATGTATCAAGTAAAAAAGAAATTAAGAAAAATATATAATAAAAATTTAATATTGTGAGTGATAAAGGTAATGCACTATCAAATAACGTTAAATAATATCGTATTTTGTATATGCAAAATATAGCATCTCATTTTTTATTAATTTACTACTCCAGTGAGTTATCGATGATTACTATTGGATATGATAAATTATGTTAATTTTTATAGGAGTAGCATAATCAATTTTGAAATTTAAACTCTAGGCGGTAATTGTTGTCGGCTTGTAATCATTTACATCATTCCAAATTAAAGTGAAAATTTTAACGTTATTTAAAGCATATTTTAATCATATAAATTTATCAAGCCGCTTCAATGTTTTTTAATTTTCTTGTTTTTGTAAAATTAAAAATTTGCCTAATTTACAATTTTAATTAAAGAAGCATAATAATTGATCCGATGTAGTTGAATTCGATCCACAATGCTGGTTTCTAAAAGTCTACAGAAACCCATAAAGTCACCTTTAATGTTGAAAAATAACTTGCTCCAATGTTTATTGTTCTCTTAAAAATTAAAAATTGAAATTTTTTAATTAGAACTTGAATATACTATGCATATATCTGTATCAGAAAGAGATTAATGAGCATTTTCTATATATTTATCATAATTGTTATTTTCACAAAAATATATTGATAATTTTAATTTCGTTTACGGTAAGGATTATTGGGGTATCTAATTTCATTCGCTCCCCTAGTTTTTATTTCTTAGTGTCAGTGTCGGCCCAATAGAGCATTTTCGCCGTACTATATCATCTTTAATTAATTATTATAAGTCATTTATGTATTATAAAATTAATAATATTTAAATAAAAAGAGAATAGACATTTATGACATGCCTGATTTAGTTGTTAATCGTGATTTTACTATATCACATCTAATTAATTATTATAAGTCATTTATGTATTAACAACAACAATAACATACCCAGTGTATTCCCACAAAGTGGGGTCTGGGGAGGGTAAGATGTACGCAATTCATATCGCTACCTCCGAAGAAGTAGAGAGGTTGTTTTCGATAGACAAGTCATTTATGTATTAAAAATTTAATAATATTAATTAAAAAATAGACATTTATAACATGACCACTGCAGTTGATTCAACCGTAATTTTACTAAATACCGTTCCCAAATAATTAATATGAGTAATCTAAGTATTAAAAAATTAATAATATTTAATAAAAAGATAAAATATACATGAAATGATAAATTAACTCTTGCTATTTTAAATTAAGTTGACGTCCTTCAACCATTATTTTACTATATCACCCTAATTAATTATTATAAGTCATTTATGTATTAGAATTAATAATATTTAATTAAAAAGGAAAAAAAGACATGTATATCATTTCTGCTTCGGCGTTTTTAACTGTAATTTTACTAAATATTGCTCCGAATTGATTATTATGAGTCATCTAAATATTAAAAAATTAATAATATTTAATAAAAAATAAAATAAAGTAAATTTTCTTTTACAAATATATTTTATAGTAATTTTGCTATATCACTTCTAATTAGTCGTTGCAAGTCATTTAAGACATGTCTACTTTGCTGCTTCGGTCGTGACTTTACTATATCACCCCTGATTAGTTATCATGATCATATAATCATTATATCACATAAATTAATATTTGTGATTCATTACCTCACTTATAAAGAATGATAAGTAGGCAGCAGCTCGATATGTTTGCTTGTGTTGCTACTTAGATATTTTCTTTTATTTTTGTTTATTTTACTTTTTATTTTAATCTATTATATATTTAAAAATGACGTAAAAGTATTATATATTATAATAATCAACAACTTAAAATAATTAAAAATCATAAAAATTTTTGGTTGGCTTTCTAAATTTTATTACTATCACAGAAATTAGGATAAAAGAAAAAGTACTATAAATCACAATAATTAATAATTTAAAATATTTTTAAAATATGTAAAAATTTTGTTAACTCTCAAAAATTATATCAATACCACATAAATTGAGACAAGGGTATATATAACATAAAAACGTTATTTACGTTGGTCCCGTACCAACACGGGCCATATACCCTCTGGTATATATAAGAGGGAGTTTGGGTGCTGAAGCAGACATGAGGTTGACATGCCTGCTTCAGCTGCTTCAACTGTGATTTTACTATATCACCCCTAATTAATTATTTTATAAGTCATTTATATATTAAAAAATTAATAATATTTAATAAAAAATTAAATAGATATTTATGACATATCTTATTCAGTTGATTCAATCATAATTTTAGTATATCACCCTGATTAATTATTACTACTATATCACTAATTAAATATTATAAGTCATTTACATATTAAAAAATTAACAATATTTAATTTAAAAAATAAAATAGACCTTTATGGCATGTCTGCTTCAGCTGCTTCAATATAATTTTACCGTATCACCATTAATTAATTACTATAAGTCATCTAAGTGTTAAAAAATTAATAATATTTAATAAAAAGGTAAAATAGATGTAAAATAAAAATTAACTCTTAATGCTTTAAATTAACTTTACGACTTACATGAGACCTTCTTAAATTTTTTCATAAGTATTTTTCTAAAGTAATTCTCCTATATAATAAGTGGCAATGAAGCAACTGAAACAGTTTGCTCATGGTTGACATGCCTATTTAAGTTGTTTTAATCATAATTTTACTAATTTTACTATATCACCCCTAATTAATTATTATAATTTATTTATGTATTAGAAAATGATAATATTTAATTAATAAAGTAAAGACATTAATGATATGACTGTTTCAGTTGTTTCAATCGTGATTTTACTATATCACCATAATTAATAATTATAAGTCATCTAAGTATTAAAAATTAATAATATTTAATAAAAAATAAAATATTAACTCTTGATCCTTTAAATTAACTTGACGTCTTATATGAGCCCACTTAAATTTTCTTAAACAAGTACATTTTATGATAATTTTACTATGTCACTTCTAGTTGCTAGAATAGAAGAAAATTTATTATAAATAACGATAATTTAAAATTTAAATTATTTAAAAAATATAATTGACTATCAATGTCACAAAAAAATGAATAAAGAGAGTAATATATATTATTTAAAAATTATATAAAAAAAATTAAAAAATGCATTAGTTAATAGCTTAAAATATCTAAAAATATAATTAATTATTTAAAATTTATTTGTGTCACATAAATTAAGGTAAAAAAATAATTTATATTGAGCTCGTGCTAGCACAGACCATCGATACTAGTACTATTCATAAAGGGATATATAGAAGAAAATGACTATTCCTGATTAAATAAGGATTCGAAAGTCAACCCATTTTGTTAAAATTGTGGAGTATGATTAAGTAGTATTAAATTCAAGATATTTTCTTTTAACTTTAGATTAGACAATAAATTTATAATTTTCTTATACAAATATCAACACCCCTTATTAAAACTTCATAAATCACTAAATCAGGACTGCCTTTTAAATCATAGTTTATTACTTACTTTCCTCTATGGTAGCACGTAAAAATCATTTAAAGGATAATGATTCTCATTCGGATAGTGCTAAACGACTCGAGAGCAATTTGACTCGATTTACTCGAAAAGGGTAAAATGATGATTTTTCCCTTTGACGTCAAAACCGCCTATTCTTCCCTCCAAAATTGCAAAACCACCTTTTATTTTTTTATTTTTTTTGTTAGACCAAACTTCTCCTCTACTCTTTTAACTTTCCTCTTTTACATTTTGTCTTAACTAATCATTCTACTTTACTCAATTAAATTTTTCTAACCATTTCATTGCACTTGATCATTAATTATTCTATCCTCTTTCATTTAATTCGACCATAATGGATCATAATGAATGTAATAACCAATTAAGAGCAATATTACATGACGTTTTTGGTTTGGAGGATAGTGATAGTTTGCATGGTAATGAAGACTCATATAGTGGATATGCTGATGGTCCAGATCGATATTTCGACACCGACGACGAAGACTTTCAAAACCTGGCTGATGAGGAGATGAATAGGTCTCATCAATCGGTTCAAGATGAAGATTTAAGTGTTTCTGATGGCGAAGAAGATCATTATGGGGAGGATGATGTTTAAGAAGAGTGTAACACCCCAACTTAGGAAGGAGTCCCACATCGGCAAAACATAAGAGGGATGTTGGGTATATAAGTAAGAAGACCTTACTCCCTAGTGACGCATTTTAAAGCCGTGCAGGCCTGGTCCCAAAGCGGACAATATCACTAGTGGGTTGGGCAAAGACAGAGGTCTCTCAGGTCTTCGTAGTTCGAGATGCCCATCGCGGCCAAGGCCTCTGGTCGGGGTGTGATAAAATGGTATTTGAGCCGCTCTTGTGTCGTCCCTGTCGATGTGGGTCAGACTTCAAACTGAGTGTAGGCAAATCCCGGTAAGACGGGGCAAACCTCAGTCCTGAGTGTAGGCAAATCCCATTCGGTAGGGCAAACCTCAGCGAGGATGCTGAGTCTATAAGGGGGGTGTATGTAACACCCTAACTTAGGAAGGAGTCCCACATCGGCAAAACACAGCAGAGATGCTAGGTATATAAGTAAAAAGCCTTACTCTCTAGTGATGCGTTTTAAAGTCGTGCGGGCATGGGCCCAGAGCGTACAATATCACTAGTGGGTTGGGCAGAGATAGGGGTCTCTCGGGTCTTCATGGTTCTGGATGTCTGTTTCAGCCAGGGCCCAGGGTCGAGTCGTGACAAAGAGGAAGGCCCAATGCAAGATGATAGCTACATCGAAGAGCAATATATGGCAGGCCCTGTTGAAGGTATGTCTTTTCGTTGTGTACAAACTGCCTTCGCATTTTATAAAGAACACAGTCGTTTGACTGGTTTTGGAGTTGTTAAGAAAAGTGCAAAAAAACTGGTTGTTCAATTAAATTATGTGACATTTGGGTGTGATAAGTGCCGAAAAACAATGACTAGGAAGCAAAGAAAGAGGGTTGATTGCAAAGCTAAGGTGAACTATCAAGTGATGAATGATGGTTCGTGCATAGTGATAAAGGTTATCTTAGAGCACAATCATAAGTTGGAACCTGCACTGTCGCATTTTTTCCCTCCCATAGGAAATTGAGCAGGACTATGAAAAGAAGTCTAGTAGCGCACGACATTGTAGTTCTAAGGCCTTCAAAGAGCATAAGACTCTTAGAGTTGGAAGCTGGAGACCCCGAAAGAATGAGGTGCGCTCCCATGGACTGTCGTAACTACATTCTTCAGCAATGGAGGCTCCAAAACTTTCCAATGATGCTATCGTGTTGCACAGATTTTTTGTGGATATGCAGTCCAAGGATGAAATTTTTTTTTATTCAATAGACTCCGAAAATACTGGCAGACTTTGGAATATTGTGTGGGTGCACACACACTACAAGACTGCCTACCGCGACTTCAGCGACGTCATATGCTTGATACAACCTGCCCTTTGAATCAGTGGCGCATGCCATTTGCTTCCTTCATTGGTATTAATCACCACAATCAGTCCATATTTTTGGGATGTGCTTTGCTCACGAGCGAGGACATCAAAACATATGCTTTTGTATTCAGAACTTAGCTTACGGCCATGGGAAAAATCCCTCCAAAGGCTATCTTCACAGACTAATGTGAGAGTATTAAGGCAGCCATTCGTGAGGTGCTGCCAAATACCGTCCACAGGTATTGCATTTGGCACATCCTTATTAAGCAACCCATAAATCTTAGGGGGTTGACCAATTATAAGCCTGTCAAGGCTCGCTTCAAAGCGATCACCTTTGACAGCATTACAACAGCTGAATTTGAGGATAAGTAGCAGGCCTTCATTGAAGAATACGACCTGGGTCGACAGATTTGGTTCCAAAGTCTCTACTCAGAGCGGTCTAAATGGGTTCCCCTATTTATCAAGCACTTCTTTTGGGCTGGTATAATGTCCACCCAAAGGTGTGAGTCAATGCATGTCTTCTTTGATGGATACATTAGCGGTCGAAGCTCTCTAAAGCAGTTTGTTGAGCAATATGAGGTTACCCTCAGGTTTAAATATGAGAAGGAATTCGAGAGCCAAGCCAGCGAAAGAAAGTAGCTTGTACGACCTACCATCACATTCTATTGGGATATGAAGATATATGGCCACTACACTCGCGTTATTTATGATTTCTTTAGGGTACATGTTGCAAGGCTACCATACTGTAAAATTGAAAGGCATGTTGATTCAATGCGGTGGAGGGAGTTGAGGTATATAACGTGACAGACTATTCGATATGAAGTGATTATCACGATGATAATTTTGTCTTCACCGTGGAGTACCATCCCGCCAATCAATATATTGAATGCAATTGCAAGACCTTCAAAAGTGAAAGAATCGCATGCTGCCACATTATGAGGACGATGACTTTAAAAAGGATTCGTCTGTTTGATGATAGCTAAATACTTCGCCGCTGGAGGAGAAATATAGTCCGCCCATATTTGAGTAAATTCTTTCCAGGAGGGTACCCAATAATGACGAGCGAGTACCGAGTATACAATGGGATCAAGAAATGGTTCAATAGAAACTGCAACCTCGTATTGGACTGCCCCATTAGACGTAGGGACCTGAAGAATGTTTTGAAAACTTGTTTCAAAACATACATGATCTGGGAAGATGACATGGAAGTCCATAACGTTCCTGATTCGGATTTCGATACTGATTCAACAATCATAAGAAATCTGAGGGAGGTTCGTTCACGTGGAAGGCCCTAGATCAACAGAGATAGATCTTTGTGTTAATACGCATCCCGCGGAGATTCTAGGAGATGGGGATTTGGATACTATGATGTATATGATGAGGGACAAAGCAGTCAAGGTAGGAGTGACGGCGGGAGACGGGGTCGTAGAGGTAGTAGAGGAGGTGGGGTGTGTGGTAGTAAAGGAGGTAGAGGTGATGATACAAACGTAAGTAATCATCCCACAGTACATGAGTTTTTGTAGTACGATGTACCTTTTCTTTCCTTAATATATATTGTATTTGATTCTACGACGTTGTATGATACTTAAAAATACTTCTCTATTTATGTGTAGGTGTTGAAGTTGTTTAATATTACGACTATATTATCTTGGATAGGAGTATCCCATTTAACCAAATCGTAGTCCACTTTATTGCACGGGTCTAAGAATTTTTAGCCTCATCATGCATCATACAGGAAAGAAATATGTTCCTGCTATTTTAAATTTTATAAAACACCGATGGCAAAAGTATGTTAAATTTGCTTGCTTAATTGTTTTGTAACAAGACGAATGACAAGGCGATTCTTGTCATTCCCTATCAAATTTGAAAGGGTTAGAAGATCCCAAATCAACAGAAATAATGATATGCAAGCTAATAGACAAATGGATCGTTAAATAATTCAAAGAAATCAACTTTAAAATAATCGAGAACCATTACGTCGGAACTAGAAAGGCAAAAATTAG
>NC_061122.1:202419121-202470380 GCF_002878395.1 Capsicum annuum | reverse complement strand
AGGAAATAAAGGAGAACCAGTAGAGTGTACTGAAGGAAAAGAAAGACTGATTCTTTAAACACAACATTCCTACTAATGAAAAAGAGTTTGGTGTGAAGATCATATAGTTTATACCCTTTCTGAGTAAAGGAATACCCCATGAAGACACAAGGTATGGATCTAGCAGCAAACTTATCTGAACCATGAGTACTAGAGGCATAACCAAGACATCCAAATACCTTCAAATGAGATAGGGATGGAGGCTGCTGATGTAACAGTTCATAAGGAGATTTATGATAAAGAATATTTGAGGGCATCCGGTTTAGCAAGTATACAGCAGTGTCCACATATTCCCCCCAAAATTTTAGAGGTATACCTGCTTGAAATCTGAGGGATCTGGCAATTCCCAAAATAGTTCTGTGTTTTCTTTCTACCACTCTATTCTGCTGAGGAGTATAAACACATGAGGTTTGATGCAATATGCCAAGAGTAGACATAAGAGAGTTAAATTCATGGCTAAAGAACCCACATCCATTATCAATTCTCAAGACTTTCATAGATGTAGAAAATAAATTTTGAATTCTAGTCAGGAAATCTCTTAGCACAACTATCACTTTAGACTTGAAATGAATAAGAAATAACCAGGTGAATCTAGAGTAATCATCAACAATAGTAACAAAGAACCATTTATTATTGTAAGTAGGTACTCTATAGGGACCCCATATATCACAGTGAAGTAGACTAAAAGGATCCTTGGACCTAGAGATACTAGGTTGAAAAGGAAGCTTTGTGATCTTAGCAAGAGGACAAACAGTACATTCATGATCTTCATACTTCAAATGGCTTAGTGCAGCATGTATCCTAAGCACTTCAACAGGAGCATGCCCCATTCTTTTATGCCAGAGAACACTGGAGTCAGACAGCAGCTGCACATTATTAGCACATCCATTTACACTTCTTGTCGGGATAGAACCATTTTTGAGAATGTATAACCCTTGATATTTTCTACCAATCCCCAACACCATGCCAGTATAAAGATCCTAGAATATGCAGAAATCAGGAAAAAATCCCACAGAACACTGCAATTCCTTGGTTAGCTTAGACACAGACAAGAGATTATATTTAAACTCAGGTAGATATAGAACATCAGAAATGAAAGAATATGTAAGCACACCAGAGGTGCCTTCGTGAGACACTAACACCTTCCCACCTATTGGTAGATATACTTTACTTTGTGAAGACTGAGATATTTCATGGCAACTATGCAACAAATCAAGGTTTGACACTATATGATTAGTAACACTAGTGCCAATGATCCAATTATCACCAACAGTGGAACTAGTTGGAGCTAGCATAAGACCTGCATTTGCTGCAGGTGGAGTAGAAGTCTTTTCCACTTTTCATTTGTTCAGCAGCATCACAATCTGTTGGTATTGATTTGGTGTAAAATATAGAGTGTGAGGTGATATATTTTGTACTGCACTAGACTGAGACAGCTGATCACTTGTAGAGTATGTGTCCACAGAGTATCTGGAATCAGGATAAGTAGAAAGAGAAACCTTCCCTACTTGGTATGCATATTGTCCTGCTCCATTCTTCTTAGATTTAGGCCAGTCTGAGGAATAACCAATCAGCTTAAAACATTGTTCTCTTGTGTGACCATTATACCCCAAAAAATCGCAAACCACTAGGGACCTTTTCTGTGGAGCACTTCTGTAATTAGATACAGGTTTTCTGCCTTCATAACTTCCTGCAGTCTTAGCTGGATTGCTAAATCCCAAGCTAGTAGGTTCCAGATACACTCCTTTGCTTTTGTGTCCTGGATTGTTGGTAAAAAAGGCTGATGTATCTAATGTATTAGTAACCTGACTAATAGAAGAACTAGAAGCTATGAACCGCTGACTTTCATGGTCTATAATCATGGAATAGACCTTGTTGATGGATGGAATAGGTGTCATTAGCAGAATCTGGCTTTGACACTTGGAGTATGTCTCATTAAGAGCCATGAGGAACTGCAAAACCCTTTGATAATTAAAGTGTTGTGCATAACTTCTAGACTCAGAACAATTACATCTCGGAGAGGGCATAAGTGCAACAAACTCATCCCAAAGAGTTCTCATGCGAGAGAAATATTCAGCAACAGACAAAGTCCCTTGAGAGAGGGTAACAATTTCTCTATACAGAAAAAAACTCTAGAACCATTCACCTTATCAAATCGTTCTTTCAAATCAATTCACACATTATGAGCATTGGAAGCATATATGATGCTACTCAATAGATCCTTTCTCACTGAATTCATAATCCAAGACAAAACTACTGCATTAACTTGTTCCCATTAATCATGTAACGACTCAGCAAAGTGATTTTTTGGATATCGACCATCTACAAAACCTACCTTATTTTTTCCTACTAGACTTAATGCCATGGATCTGCTCCAAAGAGCATAATTCTTAGAACCAGTGAGTTAAATTAAAATAAGAGAGCTACCTGGAGTATCATTAGGATGCAAATACAGAGGGTGATTATGGTCAATCTCAATTGTACCAGACGTAGCTGTATTCCCAGGTGCTGCAGTTGTAGTTGCAACTTCTGCAGTAGAGTTTTGAGTAACCGCCATTGACACAACAATGCAAGATGAGAACGATCAACAACAGCTGAACTTCTCACTGATTAGGTGAAATCAGAGATCTTTAGCATCGATTATCACCTTCAATCAGCCATGATGGCTCTGATACCATGTTAGATTTCTGTATTACTTGAGCTAAGAATAAGAGAGAAGGAAGAAAAGAAAGGATCTAGAAGAAGAATCTGATTTTTTACTAACTGAAATCTATTACATTGAGTCTCTATAGGCTTGCATTTATAGTGTTGTTTGTTAGCTTCATGTGACAGTTGTATAGTGGCAGCTGTCACTTCTAACTAACTAACCTCCTAACACATACAACACACCCACTAACGTATTCTAACAACCATCAACTTGATCACTACATTTTCTTAGCTCAACAAATAAAGTCAAGGAACTCTCAATTCTGTGTGATGTTGATGTTGCTCTTGTTGTCATCTCAATGAATTTTTCAGCACTAACAGGTTAATTTATTTTCCATTTTAATAAACAGTTATGTCCACTAAATTATTTCAAAATTATAATTTATTTTTTTTGGTTAAGATTTCAAAATTTTAATTATTGAACTGATGTTTATCTTGATACGTGTTGAGCCGTTGGTAAATAGGAAGACTAGTTTCTAGATTCAGGGCTTTTGATCATGAAAATTAAAATTTTTAAAGTTAAAGTTTGAGTTGAAGTTGTGTTTGTCCATTAATATAATTAGAGTTATTTTTAAATTTTTGTTATAGAAGGAAGATGAAAAAAATTAAAAAACAACTTCTTTTTATTTTTAACTTTTTCAAATACACCATGTTGTATTTGAAATTCTCATGATCAAACACCAATTTAGAATTATATTTGACATAAAGTGATTTTTTTTTAAAAAAAGTAAAAAAAAAATTATGGTCAAATGAGTCCTAAATATTTTAATTTCTAGATTAACTAAATTTAAATTTTTTAAAAAAATTATAAGTAAAAAAAATTAAAAATATAAATAGTGATTACTGAATAAGGTCTAACTAGTATCTTCTAATATTTTATTCATTTAATATTAGATCACTAATATTAAAATTTCTAATCATAATACAAAAATTACATTCATAATGAAATTTTCAAATACTTATTGCAACTACTCAAAATTGATTGCTCAACTTTACCTAAATTTAAAGCGATTATATTTTTAAATAAAATTTTAAATATAATTAATTTTTTATATATAACGTTTTGATACTGTTCAATTCATTAAATTTGCATATGAAGGTGATATTAATTAAGATAATTTAATAAAAAAATTCAAATGTGTTTGATGATTAATTCGTGTTGAAAATATTATAAATTATCATAGAATTATGTACTTTATATAATAAAATGTTAGAAGTATGGATGGATTGTCATACCTATTAGTTCACATATAAATTGAAAAAGTTTAACCAAAAAATCAATAAGAATGAAGGACTAGTTCGCCACAACTCGCGACTCTTTTATGGCTGGGTTGGATCATATATTATAGAAAAAATTTCATAAAAACACAACTTAAGATACCAAAAATACTAAAAATTCCTTCAATTTGAAAATATTATAATAATCCATTTTTTTCTATTTTAATCTAAAAGTAAAGATACATCTTAAAAGAACCTCATTTTTGCCGCATTAAAGTAGCGGTTTTCTCCTCCATCAACGATGTTTTTTAAGCTGTCATTTCTTGTCATTATTATCTCAACTTCTTCAGATATTTAATAATAAATATTTAATAATTTTTAAATTGTGCAAGTTTTTTTCATCTTCATCTTTGATTTTCATCTTAACAAATTTAAAAATTTCTCTCAATTTTCAAAGAAGAAAAAAATCCACGATAAACTTTCAACCTCTTTTTCTAAAACTAGTATGTATTCACTGTTGTTGAAAGTTGAATAATTTGAAGTTGACTAAAAAATTTGAGTAATTTGAAGTATTGACTAAAGATTTTTCTGAAAATTGATCGACAAAATAGCAACAATTTCGTTATGATGGAGAAATTAAAGAAAACACTTAAAGCACGACTTAAAATATATATTTGATTACGTCTGCTACTTTTTCATATTGTATCTCTGAGTATCTAAAGTTTTAAAAGTATCCATCTCTCGTATTATTTTGTTTGTGTGAAAAATGCATAATAGAGTACATATTAATAAAGCAAGAGATACTTATATGTATAGTATGTATCTCTCGGTATATACTTTTTGACTTAATTACATATGTAAGATATACATGTTATTACAGGAAGGAAGAGATACATTTAAGGTTCTTACAGGTTTAATATGTATCTCTAACAAGATAAGATATATTAATGTAGATATTGTTGTAGATATATGTATATTTCAAAATATTATGTATCTCGTTTAAGAGATAAGAAAAGTATTATGTGAATGTTATGTCATTTTTCTGTGCCAATAACATCATGCGCGATCGACAATATGCTTCCTAAGATTGAAAACTAAAAATATTGAGTCACAGTAACAATTAAATTTGATTGAAAAAAATAAAAAAAAATTAATATAGTGACCATCGGATTTAAAAAGAAAAAAGAGAAGAAGAATGTATCAATAACACGAAAAAAAGAAAGAGAAAAGAATGAATCTGCAAATTGATTATGGAGATGAATATGTAAAAAAAATTGAATTGAATATAATATAACATTTTTTAGGAAATCTTTTGTAGTTAACTAGATTATTGAATGTGTTAATTGCTAATTAAATATTGCATTAACCTTTATATTCCTTAATTTAAGTTAATCAGTTAAATAATAAGATGTATCATTAACTTGTATCTCATTTAACTTATATGTATTTGAAAATCGAAAAAGAAGATTTTTATGGAATTTAAAAAATAAATTAGAAAAATATAAATATGTATAAACTTGTTGAAGTTTACGTAAATTTTAATATATTTTAAGGTCCTTTAAAGTGAAGGGTCGATCTGTCCTAACCCATCAAATTCTTTGCCCCGCAAGCCTTAGGTTAAATTGAATTTGGCCAACCCATTTTAACAGTGGTAAGTGTCATCCCTCATTGAAAATTTTCACTAAATATATACTTCCCAATTTTTTTTACATGCTCCGTTTGAATTGTACTTATATTCTTAAATAGTTGATTCTTTAATCTTTCAAGAATAGAGTTGAATAAAATCTTTCTAGTAGGTGATTATTCAATATATATAATCATTATTAATTTAAAAATAAAAATTAATTAGGTGTATATTGATAAGATTACTTTTAATTTTACTGTAAAAAAGAATTTATTAAAGAGTGTGTCTCCAATTAAATTGAAGCAAATAAAGAATTTATTAAAGAGCGTGTGTCCAATTCAAATGAAGCAAATAAAAAAGAATGAAGGGAGTATATATTAATAATAGGAAAAACAACATAAATCCCGACAATTTGAAATTTAATTACAAAAATCTCCATATTTTATATAATTACTGAAAAATTTCGATTGTGAATCTGTCGAAATACATAATATATTTAATGTAGATACCATTTTTGCTTATAAAAATACATAATTAGCTTTCGATATATATTTTTTCTATTTTGAATTCGTCCAGATACATAATTAACTTTCAATACATCCAATAAAGATGTATAATTAGTTATAATTTCATAATTATTTTATAAGGATAAAAATTTATATATATATAATAAATTATAGTGTATGTTTATATTATTTTTCCTTAATAATATTCATGACGGGATATATAGAAAAAAAAAATGACTCTCCTTGACGCTGACACATGCCCCTTGGCGTGATCATTCAACGTACACTTTTCTTGTATGAGTTTGGGGTTTGAACCTCATATATCTTCAACCTTAAAACTAAATTGTACACTCATTCAGTCTCATTTTAATTTATCTTCTTACTAAAAATAAATAGCTCATATTCATTAATTACTTATTAAATCTGATAAGATTAATTAATCTTTTTACTTTACCCTTATATTTATAATTTAAATTAAATATTAATAGTTAAAATTTTAATGTTTATTTTTATGCGTAATGAATATTATTAATATGAGTAATATGTATCAAATTTTAATGTTTAAGTGTTGTATTAATTATTGTATTTTAAAAAATATATAAAAATAAATATGTAAAATATATTTTTATTTATTAATTTTTTAATGAATATGTTAAGTTTATAAGGTCAACTGATATGAGAGGAGGGGAGCAGTGCTATCTCTTCTTCATTGGACCCAAAAAAAAAAGTCATTTAAAGGATAATGATTCTAATTAGGGAAGTACGTAATCCAAGTACTAATGTACCATCCTTGTGGATAACGATTCTAATTTAGGAAAGTACTATTTCTTCTTTCATACTCCTAATTCCAGCCGATCAGCTTTTTTACCCCTCATGTCCCACTGTGTTGCTCTCTCTAATTTTCACCACGTGCTGAGCCAACTTGTCAAATATTTTTATTTTAATTTATTTATCTTATTCTTTTTTAGTTATATTTGGGGTATGTTTTCATTTTTAATTTATTTTGAAAAAATACTATCTTTCCTTATTCAATACTCCCTCCGTTTTAGAATAAGTGAATTATTGAGATATTTATTGATGTTTCAAAATAAGTGAATCATTAATTTTTTTTTCAAATTTACCCTTATGATTTGACAATCAATTAACTTTTGAAAAGATATTATTTGAAAAGATATTATAAGGTCAACTTTTTCTTTTTTTATGGGTAAAAATAAAAAGTTGTGTTAAATTTATATCTTTAATGCTTTTTCCTTAATCTTTGTGGTAAAATTCAATAATTCATTTATTATGAAACGGAGGGAGTAATTATTTAATTACACAATTCTTGTTTTGCCTTTATTCTCCCACTTAGAGATAATTTGATAAACATAATATTAAATTGAGAGTATTTTTTAAATTTTTTGAATTTTTTTTTTTTTGCGTTATATATTTAAAAAACTCTATATCAAATTTTGATCCAACAAATAAAAAAGTTAAAAGGGAGGAAAAAATAATCTATTCTCCCCCACCCCCTCTTTAAGTTGTTCATTGGCCTTGGACCAAATTACTGATATGTAAAAACACAGCAAAAACTTTTTTTTATTAACAAAAAGAAAGAAGAAAATAAGAGAGCAGCATTTGAACGGAAAAAGAAAGCATGAAAAGATGGACGATAAGGGACCCAAGAGATTTGAGTAAAACCACAAAAGAAACAGGGAAACTGAACAAAAATGGATAGCAAATGGAGTAGGTAATGTTTATAAATGTAAGAGTATGTGAACATCTTGGATTAGGGTTTAAGAGAATTGAAGATAAAAGTTGTAGGCAAGTTGCTTTTTGTAAACGAAGGAAAGGTCTGATGAAGAAAGCCAAAGAACTCTCAATTCTGTGTGATGTGGATGTTGGTGCTGTTATCATCTCCAATCGTGGCAGACTCCATGATTTCTCCAGCACTAACAGGTTAATTCTTTTTTCGTTTCAATAAACAGTTATGGTCAATTGAATTATTTTACTGGACTAATTTATCTAATCTCTCAAATGAAGATAAAATAATTTTAAATTAAATAAATTTAAAATATTTCACTGTCTCATGTACCAAACGACAGTGGATAATCTGATGTTTATCCTGATACGTGTTGAGCTGTTAGGAAATAGGAAGACTAGTTTCTAGATTAACTAATGTTTTAATTTTTAGCGGCGGCCTATATCTCTCGAGTTATCTTTACTGATGCCGAAGTGAGTTCACCTTTTTTTGTAAGCATCGGTTCGTTCGGTTCACTTTTACTTATCATATTTGACGTATTAAGAATCAAATTACATGAGCTTTGCTTGAGATAATATTTTCAATTCGCTTTTACTTGTTATGTTTGGCATATAGAGAGTTGTTGAGTTTTATGTGTGTGTTTGAATGAACAATGGAGGGAATTAAGTGAAAAAAAAAATTGAGTTTACACCAAAATAAAAAATGTGCTCAAATAGGAAAGCTTACTAAAATTCTCCCACATTGGTGGGAGAAAGAAGCTTTAAAGTGTTTATATTGTGAAACACATTTTCACATGCTAAGTGAGGCAAGAAATAAGAGATGCCTCGCGTCGTCGTCGCTCGCTCGCTTGGCTTTGAATTTGGATTTGGCAAATGATCGATGAGATCTATCTTTTTGGACAAAGTTTATTTGACAAAAATTTAATCCGAATACCAAAGGAAAAAAACGCAATAGTAATCCTCCATTTATGCATGCATGCAGATTTCGAAACAGTGTTTCGAACTGATGCACTATTTTTGAACTGATGCTTCGAAATGATGCACTGTTTCGTGAACTGGTATACCTGTTCGAAAAAGGACATGGTCTTTGGACAAACGAACATGAATTTTCAGAAAAGACACACCATTTAAGTGAACCACTGCCACCTTTTCGAAGAGGCACATGATAGGCTATATAAACCTGCTTTGATCCACAGGTTTGAGATACGAAATTTTCAGAATAAAAAAAACTCTTTTTCTTTTAAAAATATTTTGTGTGATCATTCAAACCATTGAGTGCGTTCGTGGAATCCAATTATTTGAGGTGCCTCTATAATTGGATTGAAGGCCATTTTATCCTGGGAGAAAAATTCCATAACCTCGGGTACAGTGAGGGGAATTATTCTTTAAGGACACTCCGTGAACTCGAGGGACTTGGTCTAAAATTTCTGTTTCATCTATTTTCTGATATCTAACACACTTTTTGGATAAATTAGTAATAATCTTGTGTTGAAGGTGTTAAAGAACTTCAAAATTGTTCTTGTTCATACATGAACTTGTTATGAAGTTGTTGTTGTGCTTAAATACAGATTCATGTACCCGAAAACACCATAAAATAACAATTTTAAGGAATAAATCTTGCAGAATCTGTATTGCTTGTTTTTGGAGATTAAAGCTTTAAGCTTTCTACTCCGTTTGAATTTAACTAGTGATTAGAAGACATAAAATCTTCATCACAAGTTTAAAATTCACTCGGTTGACAATTGGAAGTCATAAAAACTTCATTGTTAACTAGAAACAAGAAGAATAATTTAAAGTTGCTTAACTTTATAAGTAGTATTCTGAAAATACTAAATATTATTGTCTTGTGGTGATAGGAAAAATGACTAACGAAAGTCAAATGCAAGATGCGGCTATGACTGTGGGGGCAACTAGTATTGCCTCAACAAGTCGAGCAAATGCTCCGCAACCAATGGCACCTGCGGAGAAGCCCGAAAAATTTGCGGACATTGACTTTAAGCGATGGCAGCAGAAGATGTTCTTCTACCTCACTATACTATGCCTTCAAAAGTTCACTAGTGAGGATGCTCCTGAGGTGCCCAAGGGAACCTCGGACAAAGAGCATTTCATTATTGTAGAATCTTGGAAGCACTCGGACTTCCTTTGCAAAAATTATATATTGAGTGGTCTCCAAGACTACCTCTACAATGTTTACAGTGGAACTAAGACATTGGAGGAATTGTGGAGGCACTAGAACGAAAATACAAGACAGAGAATGCGAGAATTAAGAAATTCTTTGTTGCAAGGTTCCTACACTTTCAAATGATAGATAACAAATCGGTTGTCTCTCAAGTGCAGGAATTGCAAGTAATCATCCACGATCTCCTAGCAGAAGGTATATCTTTGAAAAATACCTTAGTTGAACAACTTGAAAAAGTTCTTAATACTCACATAAACTGTTTTGTAGGTTTGATTGTGAATGATGCTTTCCAAGTAGCAACGATGATTGAGAAGCTACCACCAATGTGGAAAGACTTTAAAAACTACTTGGAGCATAAACGCAAGGAGATGACTGTCGAAGATCTTATTGTCCGACTGCGTATTGAAGAGGATAATAAAGCTGCCGAGAGAAGGTCAAAAGGAAATTCTGCAATTAATGGAGCACATATTGTGGAAGATGACCAAAACAATTCTAAGAAAAGGAAGAAAGTTGAACAAGGAAGCAATCAACCCAAGAAAAAATTCAAGGGAAAATGCTTCAATTGTGGCAAGATTGGCCACAAGTCCACGGATTGTCGTGCTCCGAAGAAAGGCAAGAAAAAGGATCAAGCAAATATGATTGAATCCAACAAAGAATGTGATGATCTGTGTGCTATGTTCTCAGAATGCAACTTGGTGGGGAATCCTCGCGGTGGATGGATTCTAGTGCCACCCGCATGTATGTGCCAACAAAGAGTTGTTTTCGTCATTTGCTCTGGCTCAAGTAGAAGAAATGATCTCCATGGCTAACTCCGCTACTGCTAAGGTAGAAGGAACAGGAAAAATATGCTTGAAAATGACTTCGGGAAAAGTCTTGACACTTAACAATATTTTGTATGTTCCGGAGTTATGTAGGAATTTAATTTCTGTTTCACTTCTAGACAAGAGCGGATTCAAATGTGTAACCATTTCTAGAAAAATTGTAATCAACAAAGGAGAAATGTACGTAGGAAAATGCTATCTTACCGAGAGCCTTTATCAGATGAATGTAATACAACAACAACAATAACAAACCCAATATATTCCCACATAGTGGGGTCTTGGGGGGTAAGATGTACGCAGTCCATACTACTACCTACAGAGAAGTAGGAAGGCTGTTTCCGATAGACCCCCGGCTCAAGACACAGAATAATACATAAATCCTTAATAAAGCATGGAATAAGATGACAGTACATACCTACGCCACCCACAAGGAATAATAATCAAAGAACAGTAAACAAACTCGTAATAAAGCATGCAACAAGGTGTCATAACAAGAATAATACCCTACCAAGTAATGTCCTACCCCAGCGACCCAACATGGGCACTAGCCTTCTATCCTAATCCACGTCCTCTAGATCTTCCTATCTAGGGTCATGTCCTCTGTGAGCTGTAACTGCTCCATGTCCCGCCTGATAACCTCTCTCCAGGATTTCTTCGGCCTACCCCTATCCCTCCTGAAATCATCAAAGAAAGCTTCTCACACCTACGAACTGGGGCATTCGTGCCCCTCCTCTTCACATGTCCGAACTATCTCAAATGGGCTTCTCACATATTGTCCTCCGCCGAAGTCACTCCAACCTTTTCCCGAATAGTCTCATTTCGAACTCTGTCACCCTAGTAAGCCCACACATCCAACGCAACATTCGTATTTCCGCCACCTTCAATTTTTGAACGTGAGAGTTCTTGACTGGCCAACATTCCGCTCCATACAACATGGCCGGACCGACTGCTACCATGTAAAATTTGCCTTTAAGCTTAGGCGATACCTTCCTATCTCACAATGTTGGTACTAGATAAATGTAATGAATGTTGAAATAAATAAAAGTTCAAACTCTTCTTATTTGCTTGAGTCTTATGATTTATGGCATGAACGTTTAGTCCATGTTAATTACAAAACGTTACGAAATCTGATTAACTTAGAAGTTTTGTCAAACTTTGAGTGCAATAAATCAAAGTGTCAAACGTGTGTGGAATCAAAGTATGCAAAGCATCCTTATAAGTCCGTTGCAAGGAATTCCAATCCTTTAGACTTAGTACACACTGACATTTGTGATATGAAGTCAACACCATCACGTGGTGGGAAAAAGTATTTCATAACTTTTATTGACGATTGCACTAGATATTGTTATGTCTATTTGCTAAATAGTAAGGATGAAGCAATAGATACGTTTAGGCATTATAAAACTGAAGTTGAAAATCAGTTAGATAAAAAGATTAAAATGATAAGAAGTGATAGGGGCGGAGAATATGAATCTCCTTTCGCCAAAATATGTGTAGAAAATGGAATTGTCCATCAAGCTACGGCCCCATATTCACCTTAATCTAACGAAATTGCGGAAAGAAAAAATCAAACTTTGAAGGAAATGATGAATGCCTTGCTTATAAGTTCTAGTTTACCGCAAAACTTATGGGGGAGGCTATCCTTACACCCAATCGTATACTCAACAGAGTTCCCCGTAGTAAGACACAATCAATTCCTTATGAAAAACGGAAAGGAAGAAAACCCAACTTGAAATATTTCAAAGTGTGGGGTTGTCTAGCAAAGGTCCAAATTTCTATGCCTAAAAGGGTTAAGATAGGACCTAAGACGGTGGACTGTGTGTTCATAGGATATGCTAAAAGTAGTAAAGCATGTCTATTTTTGATTCATAAATTCGAACATCCGGATATTAATAAAAATACGGTAATTGAATCAGACAATGCTGAATTCTTTGAAAACATTTATCTGTATAAAACTAGACATGAATAGTCTAGTGGGGAGTCTAAACGACCCCGAGATGAACAAAGTGAGAATGCATATAATGAAGAAAATCCAAGACGTAGTACACGTCAAAGAATGTCTACTTCGTTTGGATCAGATTTTGTAACATTTCTCTTAGAAAATGAGCCTCAAACATTTAAGGAAGTGATGAAATCTTCAGACTCATCCTTTTGGAAAGAAGAAGTCAATAGTGAGATTGATTCGATCTTAAGAAACCATACATGGGAATTGGTTGATCTTCCTCTTGGAAATAAACCTTTAGGTTCTAAATGGATCTTCAAAAGGAAGATGAAAGCGGATGGTACTATTAACAAATACAAGGCAAGACTAGTAGTAAAAAGCTTCAAACAAAAACAAGGCCTTGATTACTTTGATACATACTCGCCAGTAACCAGGATAACATCGATTCAAATGTTAATTGCTTTGGTTGCGGTATATGGTCTTGAAATCCATCAAATGGATGTGAAAACTGCTTTCCTAAATAGAGAATTGGAGGAAGAAATATACATGGAACAACCTGAGGATTTTGTGATTCCAGGAAAGGAAAATAAAGTGTGTAAACTTAGTAAGTCATTGTATGGACTAAAGCAAGCACCTAAACAATGACATGCGAAGTTTGACCAAACCATGTTGGCAAGCGGGTTCAAGATAAATGAATGTGACAAATGTGTTTATATTAAAGACACTCCAAATCACCAAGTCATAGTTTGTTTATATGTGGATGATATGTTGATCATTAGCAGAGACATTTCTAACATAAATGCAACAAAACGAATGCTCGAGAGCAAGTTTGATATGAAAGACCTTGGAATTGCAGATGTAATCTTAGGTATAAGAATCCATAAATGAGCTTTGTTTGGCCTAATATTTTTCAACCAGTAGTGAAAAAACAAAACAAAAAAAACACAACTTAAAACCACATTTTAGAAAAAGAACTGTAGAATTAATAGGGAAATCACACATCCATATAATTTGAATACTAATCAATTAAATAAAATAATGAGATAGAATTTCAACCAATATTACTGAATTGAAAGAATCTTATACCTGAATGAGAAAATTTCATAAACAATTATAATTTGTATAATTTGGGGCACAATTATATTTATAACTATAGTTTGCCTAATTATCGCTAGATATCTTCTGTATGTGTTTGCTCAAATTCACTGTATTAATGCATATAGTCACTATTAGATACAATCATGATAGGTTGTATGTGTTCGCTCAGTTTTGCTGCATTAACGGAAAGACTGCATTAGATATCGTTATGATAGTTTGGCATGCACGCGTTCAATAAATTGTATCAAAGCATATAACTCTGCTGGACATGCAAAAATCACGGAATAATTATACATACATATAACATACCATCATTGGTCATTAAAGACACATACAACATAGAATCGACGAATAAGATGACTCAGTCTATGTTATTCTCCATACATAAATCCAAAATCCCTCTCTTTTCCGCCATGGCATACACAAAACATAAATCAAAGAAGAAGAAGACCCCGACCTATGCTATTCGCTCCCTTAGATGACTCAAAATCTTGAAAAAAGCTGAAGAAATTTGGGGAAGGATAATCCTCTGAATGGGAAATGGGAAAGAAGAAATTTTCATTAAATATATTTAAAAAAATTAAACCGAGGTAGGGAAGAGAATTAAAAAATAAGAATGCCAAAGAGAATGAATTTCCAACAACACTGAAATGGATATCGTCAGAAGACTTGCAAGAATTCAAGAGTCAAGCCGTTGAAAGCGAAAAAAACAAAGGCAAAAAATCTTGGTTGCCTCCAGATCGAGTTCTGGGCTAAGATTTTTCATTTCACAGCCCTTCGACTACTTTTTGGAAAGGTTGAGTATATCTACCATGTTACAGAAAATTGAGAGAATGGAAGTGAAGGTCTTCAGATTTCACTAAATTTTGACCCAGACTTAAGGAAAAGAAGAAGAAACAAAGACCCAAATTCTCATACGAAAAATCTAAAAGAAAGAATAAAAATGACCCGCGGAGGGTATTTGCTACAAAATTCATTGTCGTTATGTTTGATAATTTTATGAATCATAAGTATAATATATGTACATGATAAGCCAAGGTAATTTTTCCTATCTCAATTGAGTATCTATGGTAATAATTGAAAAATAAAAAATAAGAGTGTATCGAAGAACCAATATGTTCTTGCAACTCACTTCTATACGGGAAACCATTGAGTCTACATGCTCAATGCACTTGTTAGGAGGAGGTTGCACTAATTTCTCCACACCTGAGTTTTCATGTTTATCTATTCAATTTATTTGTTTTGTTTCCTTTTTCTTTTTGGGACCTCTTAGAATTCAATGCCCTTTGAATCATCCATATCATTCTAGCAGTTCTCCTCAATATTACCAAACTTCATATTGCTCATATATAATTTTGGCCTGCCGTCATAGTTTACAACTTATGTATGGTCCTAGATGGAGTGAAATCACATAGATTAAGAGAAAGCGTAAGATTTATACCTCAAGCAACTTCGTCCGAAGATGGAAATAAGAAAGGATATTTAACTTTCATGTCCTCCTTCGATTTTCAAGTAGCTTCCTCCACTTTTTGGTTCCTCCATAGCACTTTTACCGAAGCTATCTCCTTGGTTCTTAACTTTCGAACCTGCCTTTCTAGAATTCGATAGGAACTTTTTCATAAGATAAAGAATCCTTCACACTGATATCCTCTACGGGCACCACCAATGAGGGATCACCTTCACATTCCTTGTGCATGGATATATGTTTAGGGTGAACCGATGCCAAGCTCGTCAGTAAGTCCAATTTGTAAGCAACATTTCCAACTCTCTTTAGAATCTGATATGGACCAATGTAGCGGGACTAAGCTTCCCCTTTCTCCCAAACCTTATAACTCCCTCGCTTGGTGTACGAGGTCAGGTCTGAACAATCTAGTCTCACTACCTCATGCCATCCAATCGGTGGTCTATATATCCTACCATAAAGGGCCTCAAAATGAGCCATTTGAATGGTGGAATGATAACTATTATTATAAGCAAACTCAATAAGCGGTAAGTGGTCTTACCAACTTCTTCTAAAATCAATCACGTAGGCTTTTAGCATATCTTCTAGAGTTGAAATGGTACGCTCTGCTTACCCATCCGGAGGGTGGAAAGCGGTACTAAGGTTCACCTAAGTACCCAACCCTTTCTGAAAAGATTACCAAAATTGAGAAGAAAAGTACGTATCTCAATCAGATGTAATAGACACCCCATGCAATTGAACTATCCCCTGAATGAACAACTTCGCATAATCCTCTCCCGAGTAATTAGTCCTCATAGGCAGAAAGTGAGCGGACTTTGTTATTCTATCAACAATGACCCAAATGGAATTGTACTGACTTTGGGATTGTGGAAGACTGGTAACAAAATTCATGTTAATCATTTCCCACTTCCACATGGGTAAAGCTATATCTTGGGAGGTGCCCCCGGGTCTCGGATGCTCAACCTTAACTTGTTGACAATTTATACACTTGGCAACAAAATTTGCCTTTGTACCCTTTTCATGTTATTCCACCAATACATCTCCTTCAAGTCATGATACATCTCTATCGAACCATGATGAACTGTATATTTAGACACATGAGCCTTGGTCAAAATTCTCTCCCTCAACCCATCTACATCAGGAACACACAATCTTTCTCGATACCTTAGAGCACTATCTCCCCCAATTTCAAAAGCCGTAACTTTTTGCTGACACACATCATTCTTGATTTGCATAAGTATGGGATCATGGCTCTGTTTCTCTTTAAGTTCGATCCTAATAGATGACTTGGCCAATTCATGAACAACCACTCCCCCATCCTCAGAGTCCAAAAGGTGGATTCCTAAATTAGTCAATCGATGAATATCATTAACCAAACCCCTCTTCTCCTCCTCAACATGAGACAAACTCCAGATGGACAACCTGCTAAGAGCATCAACAACAACGTTATCTTTACCTGGGTGGTAGTGCAAACTCTTGTCATAATCCTTTAGCAATTCAAGCCACCACGTCTGTTTGAGGTTCAATTCTTTCTGGGTGAACACATACTGCAAACTCTTGTGGTGCGAATAGATGTCCACATGCCCACTGTACAAGTAATGACGCCAAATTTTCAATGCAAAAACTACAACCGCTAATTCAAAATCACGAGCTGGGTAATTCTTCTCGCGCACCTTAAGTTGTTTGGAAGCATAAGCTACAACTTTCTCGTGCTGTATAAGGGCACACCCAATTCTCACTCGGGACGCATCACATTACTCATCAAACACCTCAGCACTCTTGGGAAGCGTCAAGATCGGGGCAATAGTCAGACGATCCTTTAGCTTTACAAAACTACCCTCACAAGCATCAAACCACAAAAACTTTAACTTCTTCTTAGTAAATATCATAAGCGGAGCACCTATCGACGAGAAACTTTCCACAAATCTTCTATAATAGCCTACCAAACCCAAGAAACTCCTAATGTTGGTTGAAGTCGTGTGTCTAGGTCATTCCTTCATTGTTTCAATCTTTCGGAGATCTACTTTAACCCCTTCAGTAGAAACAACATGCCCAAGAAAAGTCACACTCAACCAAAATTCGCACTTAGAAAACTTTGCATACAACTCCTGATCCTTAAGGGTCTGCAGTACAATTCAAAGGTGATTGACATGCTTCTCCTTATTTTTGGAGTACAAGATATCGTCGATAAAGACTATGGCAAATAAATCTAGGAACTATCTAAACACCATGTTTATAAGGTCCATGAAAGCAACATGAGCATTAGTCAATCCAAAGGACATGACCAGAATTTATAATGGCCATAACGGGTCCGAAAGACAGTCTGGGGAAGTATCAGCACCCTGATCTTTAACTAATGGTATAACCCAAACGAAGATGTACTTTAGAGAAACATCTAGCACCCTGAAGTTGATCAAAGAGATCATCAATCCTAGGAAAAAGGTACTTATTTTTTACGTTGATTGTATTCCGTTGGCGGTAATCTATACACATACAAAGGTACCCATCTTTCTTTCCTACGAAAAGCATAGGAGAACCTTAAGGTAAAACACTAGGACAGATAAAACCCTTATCAAGGAGTTCTTTTAATTGATCCTTTAACTCTTTCAAGTCTGCAGGAGCCATTCTATACGGTGGAATGGAGATGGGACAAGTATCAGACAAAAGATCAATCCCAAAGTCTCTCTCCCTATCAGGAGAAATTCCAAGAGGTCATTGGGAAAGACTTCAGGAAACTCATTAACCAGGGCAATAGAATGTAAGAAGGGACTTTCAGAATTAGAATCTTTTACTCGGACTAAGTGATATAGACACCCCTTAGATATTAACCTTCGAGCTCTAAGAAAGGAAATAGACTCCTCCATAGGTGCTAGTGAGCTCCCCTCCCATTCTATCACCGGTTCATTAGGAAAATTAAAAGTGATCTTTCTTATTCTGCAGTCCAAGTTACCATAGCACAAATTAAGCCAGTCCATCCCCAAGATCACATCAAAATACACCATATCCAACTTTACCAAATCTACCATAGTCTCTTGATGAAAGATAGACACAACACAACCCCTATAGATATTTATAAAAACAATGAACTCACCCACCGGGGTAGAAACTGAGAAGGGGTTATAAATATTTTTGGGACCAAAACCAAAGTGTAAAGCCATATAAGGAGTCACGTAAGATAGGATGGAACCAGGATCAATCAATACATAAATATCATGAGAGAAAAATTGTAACATAATCGTGACAACATCTGTAGATGCCTCAGAATCCTGACGAGTAGACATTGCATATAAGCAATTACAACTATTTTTCATCCCTAAAGTAGTACCCTTCACAGCAGGGGCTAAAGAAATGGCAATGGGGTCTTATTAGCCCCAAGTGCACCCCTAACTGAGGGGAAGTCTCGTTGCATATGGCCTGGTTAGCAATAATTAAAGAACAAGTTTCTTTCCGCATTACCATAACCACAGTGAGGATTCCCATAAGCGTGTCAAAAAGTGTAATATTGGGCCGACTGACTGGCGTGAGATTGGGCACCCTGCACCCTAGGGCTATTGCTAGGCTGGAATCGATAATCACTCGAAGGTAGGGCTGGAGCACTAGCCGATGGATAAGAGTTACTCCAAGATTTCTTCTTGAACTATTGCCTACTCCCTTTTCTACTGTTTTGCTGACTCGCATCCTGATCTACATACTTAGTCTTTTTACTCTGTCTCTCCTTAACCTCTGCCTGTTTTTTTTTCTCATCTTCTACTTGTTGCATATAAACCACTAACCTGGATATGTCCATATCACTATTTAGCATAACACCCTTACACTCTAGTACTAAGGCACGAGAAAGGCCCCAAGAAAACTTCCTCATCTTGGATCTCATGTTAGACACTAAATCAGGAGCATATCGAGACAGCTGCGTGAACTTCATAGCACACTCTTTCACACTCATCTTTCCCTATTTCAAATTCACAAACTTTTCATTCTTGACCTCTCTCAGTTCTTGGGGGAAGAAATGATCAAGAAAGTCATTTGAAAATTCCTCCCAAATTATCGGTTCAACATCCTCACCCCTAATTGCCTCCCATTCAGCATACCACTGATAAGCCATCCCTTTTAGCTGATAAGCCGCAAACTCTACCCCCTCAGTATCACTAACATGCATCATCTTAAAAATCTTCTCCATATTGTTAATAAACTCTTAAGGGTCCTCATCAGCTTTGGACCTAGTAAAGGTGGAGGAATTCAGTCGCATAAACTGGCCAACCCAAGTAGCATCTGAAGAACCATTACTTTGACCAACATTATTTGACCGACGGGACTGAGACGATATGATCTGAGCCAACATATGGATGGTCTGTCTGAACTCAGCATTGGAGACCTCTCCTTGAGGAGGCTGGATGGGTAGTAATGGTCTTAGGGGCTTGGGAAGGACTAGTTGGGGCTGATGGAACTCTCAAAGGTGAATAAAAATCTAAAAGACGAGCTCTATATCGAGTTTGCATCCCATGAGTAGGGCGAACCTCCTCGGTGTTTACCCTAGTCGGGACAGAGGATCCAACTAAATTTCTGTGGCCACATCTTCGTGGAAGCTTGATCTGAAATGTGGGAAAGTTAGGAGTTAGAAGAATTCATTGTAACTAGACTCTCTAGCATGAAATAGAACACAAAGAAGGTGAAACATTCCTAAATGTCTCTTAGACTCCCTCTTATAAGTGTGGCGCGCTACACACTTATAAAAGGGACTCTACTTTACATGGCTTTGTAGACACTCAAGGACCCAGAACCATGCTCTAATACCTAGTTTGTCACGACCCGAGACCCCTTAACCTTATATAAGCATAGCACAATAAAGTATTGCTGAAACCAACCCATTGAATAAAAAGTTTAATAAACCATTAGAATAAAATCCATAAATCGAACTAATTTCAAAAATAGTTACCCAATATCGTCTATAAAGCCTCTAACCTTAAGAATACCTCCTAAGTCGGGACATAACCCCGACTATGCCATAAAACCCAAAACATACTAGAATAGAAATATGCTTGAAAAGTTACAATGCCTTTTGAATAATGGAGGGCTCACTAATTCTTCCCAGCTGTTTAAGAGAGGATACAAACACCTTAGTGTTGCACAGAATCACGGGAAAAGGCCTCCGAACCTACATCATGAAACGATGTATCATCCGGGGACGATCAGTATGGTGAGTACTAACATGCAACCCAAGGAAAAGGATAAAACATTCGTTTGTAAAAACCAATCATAACACATGTTCGTCAGTAATTACAATAATAAAATAAAGGGCGGGGGACAAGGAACATATAAACATGACCATTAAAAACTTAGTCCTAAACTATGTATAGCTTTTCACCGACCTGCAGTAACCCACGAGCTACATGGGTCTAGTACCCCCAACCGGCGGGGCCTCATTACAAGTTTGCCACAAGAACCGAGGATAGACTAAAGTTACCAATCATTTTTCGAAAGGGTAGATGCTTTTCTACTCGATTCATCAAGATTTCAAGTTGGCATCTCGAACATAATCCTGTTGTTTGTAATGGCCTTGTTGAATGACTTGCCACGCTTTCTGGTCTTGACTTTTGTGAGATGGGATGAGCTCAGATGCCTCAAACTCTTTCTGTAGTTCAGAAAACTTCCTTAAGCAATAGACATCATATTGATCTCTACTGCACCCGCAAACGGTGATATCTCGATTCCCATTTATTGGTGTCAAAAGCCTCCCTGTTATCCTTATATTAAGGATACCATTTGTCGTACAATTAAGGTACGACATCCTTATGTCGGCAAAACACAGGTTTCAGGCGTTGGTCACGAGGATGTATGCCTTCTCAGTGAAGCTACATAATTTTCATTTAAGCCTAATCAAGACTTGCAAGTCGTCCACATTATGCCATGCCATTTCCATTAAAACATTTTTAAATTCAAATTTCGTTTTAAAATCCATAACCACAACCCCCAAGGACTTTTAAGAGTCAATAAACCTTTTACCATTTTATGTCATGTAATAATTAACCAACGAAATAAACATTATGAAATTCCCATTTGGAAACCACGTTTTTGAAAGGGTTTGAGGTTCATATTCTTATTATGCAAAACCCATAAACATTGTGAAATTATATCACTCGTTCCACCATTTTTTACGACACAATTCAGTTTTAAAATCTCGGCATACGCGTATATGTCATCCATTAAAACAAGAGAAAAATAATATAAAGCTTTCGAAACTAGATCACCTCAACCTTAGCTCAAACAACTATTAAAGAACACGTAAACACAAAGGAAATTGATGCAATAAAACCATAATGATACAAAAAAAACAAGAGGAACACGAAACAACCACAAAACAGTCTACAAATTACAAGAAATCATAGGCCATATGGAGACCTCACTCCGATTCGACAAATACAACAAGAATACAAGAAACAAAGGTGTATTTGAAACCCAAAACAGCCACAAAACGTGAAGAACTAGATGACAACAAGAGCACAAATTTTTGAATTCAACAACACACAAAAACAATCCACTACAAACAATAACAAGATTACAAGAATAAAAGGATAGATAGTGAGATATAGATTTGTTAAAAGACTTAGGAACAAAGTGTGATTCAAACATTAAACCCCTAATTAATGTAACAACAACACCACACTCTTACGGTGACCACCAAGGGAGTCACTTACCTCAAGATCCACCGTTTCCAAGCAAAGAACAATATTGGCTTTTTCAAGTCCTATACTAAGGATGACTTTTCCAAGCCCTAACTAAGAACTATACTAAGGTGTTGTACTCTCCAAGGAGAGAATAAGTCTTTCAAATATTCATCATTCATTAACTAAAGAGAAATGACCTAAAATAGACTATATATAGTATATTACAAAAGAAATATAACATGGCTCCAATGCCCTTAATAAGGTGGGTGGCAATGGAGTGTCATTTAGACAAGGCTAAAAGACCAAAATGACCTTGAGGCTAAGTGACCAAGACCTTAATAAAAGGGGCCAAAACCGTGAACCATCAAATGTTGTCTAAACCCGTGAGTCCTCTAGTCTTTAAGGCTCCAAGCAATCTTCCACACACGGGTTTGTTTGATGGCATGCTCAAAATAACCCCTACAAGTATGATCCCGTGCCTTCCATGGGACCAAAGATTGATTCTTCACGTAGTGACTTTGAATGATACCATCGAAAGCTAAGGCGGCCATTTCACTTTTATCATCCTCCCCTTCTTGAAAAGGATTTGACCTCGAATCCGTACCTTGCAAAACAAGAGAAAGGACAAACAAGCACAACATCCTTATGGCATGAGGGTTAGGGTTAGCACAACAATAAACATCATCACGCCAAGGGGGTACATACTTGAAGTATAACCAAGAATTCTTTGAAGTGAGTATTAAAATCTCAATGAAAGATATACAAAGGATTTGGTTATGGGATACACCAAGAGTGATACTTTGCTTGTCATGTAGACCAAGCAACAAGTTGGGTGCACCAACATCACTATTTCTACATTTGGCACCGGGGTCAAATGGGAAAAGTGGCCATAGACACGAGTCTAGACAATACTCCCCTTTCCCATGGTCTACACCCAAACTAAATGACATACTCTCTATAATGACATACATATCATCCAAAGAAAATAGAAAGTGGAGAAAGGTATCACTCAAATCGACTTCTACCAAGGTGCCCTCATGTGTGTACTCCCTACTAGTTTCCCAATAATAACCATGAGTACTCTCAACAATAAAGTCACACAAAGTAAAAGAAGAAGTAGCTTCCGCAACTACACATTCATTACCCCCTAAGAGTACTCTCATCTTCCAAGAAGAGATTTTTATCTTTAGGAGGAATGTTGTCATACCAAAGTGGGTTAGCATATAGGCTATAGCTTCCAAGATAAGCTATACCATCGTTTTCACCACGAGCTTTATTAGAAGTGTGTAAATCATCTTCAAACAAGACATTACACCTAAAGAGAGTGTGATCTACCTCACGGACAGATTTGGAACAAGTAAATTCCTTACGCTCTAAATGATCAATATCAAGTTTCAAGGTTGTTCCAAACACAAGATTACCCCAAGAAGAGATCTCGGGTTCACTCCCACTTTATTGACCAACATTTTCAAATACTTCACGTACTTGAGTTCTATTAAGCACATCACACACATACTCAAGTGGGGTATAATTTTCATAAACAAGTTGATCAACACCAATTACACAAGATGATGTACTTCCGTTCAACTTATAGGCTTCAACACTAGGGGGACATAAATTGATCTTACAAGAAGAGTCAATTTCGTCATCAATAGGATCAACTAGTGTATCCAAACTCATAATATGTACATCATCAACAAGAGGCAAGGAATCATTAGACTCATAAATAAGTAAGCTACTACTGACACTCAATGGCTTACTAGCCACACAATTGTCATTCACATGCACTAAAGTGTAAGAGTTAGCTATTTTACCTTTAAGATCTTGAATAGAATCTTTCTTACCGTGAGGTGAAGGTCTTCCACAAGCTTGGACAGCAACTTCCTTTTGGCATTGTTCACCTTCGCTTGCCATGTTGGTACCTACACAAATGTCCTTAGAAATGGAAGGACAACTAACGTTAGCACGGTTTGGTGGCAATCTCCTTACTTCGCTCCACATATCCTCTCCTTTTTCCACTCTCGGATTACCACCTTGCACTTTCTTACTCCTCTCAATCTTTTGTCTCTTATCATAAATCGGATTGGAGTAGGTAAGTATTTCTCTTTGCGGTTTGGGTAGCAAGTATGTTATGAGGAGATTTCCCCATTGGTCTCTTACAACATTAGGCCAATTTTGCACGTTAGGAACTTGATGTCGTGCAAACCAATCGGTACCCAAGCTCATATGACCGTAGGTTAAGGAAAAAACATCGCACCACACCTCCTTATGGTAATCAAATTGAGAGAAGACAACTTTTACCCTCTCGGTAACCTTGAACTCGCCCAATTAGTATGAAACAAGTAAAGGCTCTCGAAATAACCCCAAGTAGGCAACCATGGACGGAAGAATGTAGTTTTCATAGTACCTATCATTCAACACCATAAGGCGCCCGGTATCCCATAAATAGTCACCTTTCTGGAGTGTACACTCCTCCTTGGATCAACATTGTAAGGCACACGAGTACCCGTCGGTTTTGGAGATGCTTGCCCTCTTCTTCTCATGGGACAACCTCTACTATAGCTAGTATAACCAATCACACCATGTCGACAAGGTGAAGAATATGATCTTTCACACTCCACACGCGTACTCTCATCATAGCTCTCATAAGCTTTGGGAATGAAAGGGTTATACCTAACACCAAATGTAGGTTCAGAGTGGGAAGTATAAGACTCCTCACATGCCCCAACTTCATCATAAGAATCATCACGAGGTCCTACATCATCTCCAAATTCACCATAAGCACTAGGCACATCATTCCCCTCATTTTCTCCCCTAAACCCGAGACCCTCAAATCTGCCCAAGTTTTGATCATGACTATTTTCATAGCCCCCACAATCTCCCTCAACTTCGTAGCCATAAAACCCTTCACTACAATCATAGTATCCCATGTCGTAGTCATAATAATCCCCGGTTATCGAAGACATATTCCCCTAATATCACCTTTGTACCTACAATATGAACAAACAATATTAGTAGTAAAGCTTCCTTACCAACACTCGTATATACTAACCTTTGTGATTCTCACAATTGAAGCGGCGAATATTGAAAGTTGCTTATACTCCGGTAGTCAATAAGATGTCAATTCTACTTGGCGACCGGAATAGATTCTTGTTTGATCGACTCAAGACACAAAATAAAATTTACTTACGAACTTGAAACAAAGAAGTTATGACGAGTTAGAAATGAGAAAAGTACACAAACAACGAAGACACGAAAGAAAAGGATTCAACAATTAATCTACAACTAAGTAGGTGATTACTAGTTGTTAATTAATTCTAGAATCAAGACATGAAACTAGGAAACAATAAAATGAAACGTGTGAACAGTAAAACGTGATGTGGTAGCCACGTATTGGTTGCGGTCGTAACAAATTTATTTTCCAAAATTGGAATTCTTGATCAATTTGTAAGTTGGGAATGGTGGATTTGGTTTTAGGAGGGAAATATAAGTCTTGTAATCCCTTTTCAATTCCAAAAAAAGAAAACTTGACTTTGTTGTACACTTTCCTTAAAACAAGATCCTCCAAACATGGAAGGTTGTTGGAAGTGGTTGTAAGTCTTTGAGTGTGAAGGAAAAGTCTTTGAGCCACAAGTCTTACACCTTAAATCTTGGATTTATGTCTTGCAAGACTAACATCAATTCACACTCTCTTTCTTCAACTTATAGGATCAAAAACCACTTTTTCTTCAACAAAATATAGAGATGGTGAAGAACACTAAGAACACCAAGAACACAAACTTTGAGTCTTGAAGTTCTAAGGTTCAAGTTGGACCTCCCAAACAACACAACACCTTTTCAAGCTTAAAATCCACAACACAATCCCCAAAATACACGTTCAAACTTGAACCAACAACACATCACACGTTCAAGTCTTGAATCCACAACAACAATACCAACAGCAATCGGCCAAGTCCAAGTTCACAATAACAACATCAACAACAAAGGCTCAAATCAAGATATAGACTTAAAGTGTTAGTGAAGAACAATACTAACGCTAGAAACACTTAAGGAAAGTAAAAATATCGTCCAAGACACAACAACAACACAATTTTTGGCCAAGAACACAAAGTGGACAGATTGCTATTTTCTGAAAATTATAGTTTTCAGTTTTTTTTTTAATTTGCGTGTGTGTGTTTTTCAAGTCTCAAGCCCAAGATTGATCTTGTTAGAACAAAATCAAAGATGGCTTTGATACCAAATGATACAAGAAAAACAAGAGGAACATGAAACAACCACAAAACAGTCCATACACCCTTCAAAACAATCCACAAATCACAACAAATCGTGGGCAAATGGAGACCTCACTCGGATTAGACAAATACAACAAGAATACAAGAAACAAAGGTGTATTTGACACCCAAAACAACCACAAAACGTGAAGACCAAGATGACAACAAGAACAGAAATTTTCAGATTCAACAAGACACAAAAATAGTCCACTACAAACAATAACAAGATTACAAGAATAAAAGGATAGATAGTGAGATATAGATTTGTTACAAGACTTAGGAACAAATTGTGCTTCAAATACTAAACCCCTAATTAATGTAACAACAACACCACACTCTTACGGTGACCGCCAAGGGAATCACTCACCTCAAGATCCACCGTTTCCAAGCAAAGAACAATATTGGATTTTCTAAGCCCTATACTAAGGATGACTTTTTCAATCCCTAACTAAGAACTATACTAAGGTGTTGCACTCTCCAAAGAGAGAATAAGTATTTCAAATGTTCATCATTTATTAACTAAAGAGAAATAACCTAAAATAGTCTACATATAGTATATTACAAAGGAAAGATAAAATGACTCCAATGCCCTTAATGAGGTGGGTGGCAATAGAGTGTCATTTAGACAAGGCTAAAAGACCAAAATGACCTTGAGGCTAAGTGACCAAAATGACCTTAATAAAAGGGGCCAAAACCGTTAACCATCAAATGTTGTCCAAACCCATGAGTCCTCTAGTCTTCAAGGCTCCAAGCAATCTTCCACACACGGGTTTGTTTGATGGCATGCTCAAAATAACCCCTACAAGTATGATCCCGTGCCCTCTATGGGAGCAAAGCTTGATTCTTCACGTAGTGACTTTGAAAGATACCATCGAAAGCTAAGGTGACCATTTCACGTGTATCACATAATTAAGATAAGGATTGTTGAACATGCCTTTTGACGGATAATTTCCTTGATGGACGTAAGATAATTTAGCTCTAAGCTTGGAACCCTTGTCCTTTGCTCCTAGCTGTTTGAGGGAAGTGGAATGACTCCTTTTGGATGATTTTTATGATTTTTAGGGACTTAGAACCGTATAGGGTGAAGGGGAAACGATTTAATAGGTGTGAAATGACCCTAATGCTCTAAAATAACATTTAAATCGATGTTCTATCGATGAAGGGGGGTCGCGGTGCGAGCCCCAACAGGGGAAGCAAGCCTCGCGGGACCATCGAGCGATTGTCCCCTCGAGACGCTTGATCATTTTTCACGTCTTAAACCTCCCCAACACGTTCGAACCCATCACAATTATATTAAACTCAATCTAGAGGTCACGTGGACTTATTTTCAACTTTGTTTGGACTCCTAAACACCCGAGGTGTTACATTTTGGTTTCATTTGAAGGTACTTCCAGTTTACATGTCAACTGGATTAAGAGCTACTTGTATCCGATGAATGAAGTTTCAAATATGGAAGTGTTGAAAGAAATTCTAGGTATGAGGTTGTGCTCTATTGAGTGCCAAATCTTAATCTTTGAAATTTAGAATGGTGTAGTGAAAAAGAGTGAAGAGAAACCGACAAAGGTGAAAAGTTGAATGTCTATCTTTAGGTGGTAGATTGACTTTGATTAACTTTGTGCTTGATGCACTCCCAACATATATGATGTTAATTCCAATAGAGATCATCAATAGGTTGGATAGAATTAGAAGAAACTTTCTTTGGCAACAGAATAAGGAGAAAATAGGCTAACATCGCAAGAAAAATGAGGAGCTAGGGATTAAGAAAGTCATACTACAATGCAAGGCTTTGAGAATGAAATGGTTATAGAAATATTCCAATGATCATCAGACTTTGTGGAGCAAAGTAACCAAAGAACATTATGAGGAAGTGAAATTTGGATGACTAAAGAGGTCACTACACCTTATGGTTAGTTTGTGTAATGCCCCTAGACTATCCCTGGACGTCACACGGTGCTTAGAACTACAAGTGTTCCTAAGCTAACCCATGATACTGGCATAATTCATGAGCAACTGAATAAAAATAAATAAAATAAAAATATTAAGCGGAAGTAATGTAATTAGCTGAACTTATTCAATACAATATTGTTTAAAACATTTACAACACTGGATTGTGCAAAAAGAAACTACAACTAAAACTGAATATATCAACTCTGACTGACTGTCGATGAAGCCTTTACTAATACTGACTATAGGTAGCCGGAACATGACCCCCAACTATCCCTAATCAATTCACATGAATAAATATAAAGTACTGAATCTACAAACTAACTTGAGTCCTTGGATAAAGAAAACTCATTACCTGTTGTCTGGAAGCTGTGAACTGCCTGATCATGATGTTGTGGGCTACAACTGATACCTACATTATGAAATAATATAGCCACTCAAACGTAAACGTGGTCAGTACTTCTGGAATGTACTGAGTTTGTGAGGGTGAATGCAATAAGTAAAACTGATACAGATCATAATCATACAACATGCATGCTATGTATAGATAGACTCACCATGATCATGAAAGAAACTGAAAAGCCAAATTATCTTAAAATTTGAATAATAAAGATTAATATTATTCAAAAGTAGATCCATGATCAACAGTTAGAGAAAATAAATAGAACTAACCATTGATAAAATATCAAATCTATAAAACAAAACCTAAGTACAACTTAAGGCGGAACATTGCACTTAACCAAAACCATTCCTAGGACCCAAATGTTATCCGTACCAAATATCTAAGATTGTGAAGAAGGGATACAATCCCAAAACTAAAAGAAAGTGTATAATATCCAAAAAAAAGGGACTATGACATAAAGGAAAGATCTCATGGTAGCTAAAATATGCCATTCACCCTGGAGAATCTGAAATCACTCGCTGTAATCACAAGTAAAGTCTCGTAGGAGTCGCTGAAATATGCGCTACACACACAAAAATGAGGGCATGTATAGTGTCAGCGCACAAGAAAACAACAATGCACTGGTAGGGTCATTTGGCTAACCCAAGATGAGAATATGAACACTTTACTAAAATGTAGTACAACAAGTTAATCCATGCTCAAAACTAAATAACAAGTTAATCCATGCTCAAAACTAACATACACCTAGCACGTCAACATCAAATAAATAGTTTAGAATTAAAACAAACAATGCAACAAAGTATCACCAAATCACGTCCAGTCAAGCTAAGTCAAGACATATCAAGACAAGTAAACAATTATCAAGCGCATATATATATATATATATAATTATATTCCCCGATTCACTCAAGGAACGTCAAATTCACCTGACCCTCGTATATACACACTATGAATAATACATCCACCCTTTAGTCATTACCTGCAAGGAATAAATTTCGTCTATGACCAGGACCCCGGACACAAGTGTCTGTGAATTTTATTTCTCCAATAACCTGTGAGAACGTTCTAAATATCAAAATATTTCACATTTAATAATAAAGTGGTTCAAAATCATATAACCTTGCATTGACCACACCAAACAATATGCACAAACAAGCAACAGTTACAAATTAGTTAACATGCACATATAGTACAAATTGGATGAAAATACAATACCATCACCTATCTCGAACCAAGCTTACACAAATCCTCTAAATTGGAGCTTTGCCCTTTCGTGCAATTTCTAGTTGCTCTTGGTCTAGAACACGCAAATAAACACTTACTTTTCAAACTAGATGAGCTTTGTTTGGCCTAATATTTTTCAACTAGTAGTGAAAAAACAAAACAAAAAAAGCAAAACTTTAAACCATGTTTTAGAAAAAGAAGTGTAGAATTAATAGGGAAATCACGCATCCACATAATTTGAATACTTATCAATTAAATAAAATAACGAGAAAGAATTTCAACCAATATTATTGAATTGAAAGAATCTTATACCTCAATGAGAAAATTTCATAAACAGTTATAATTTGGGGCACAATTATATTTATAACTATAGTTTGCCTAATTATCGCTAGATATCTTCTGTATGTATTTGCTCAAATTCATTGTATTAATGCATATAGTCACTATTAGATACAATCATGATAGGCTGTATGTGTTCGCTCAGTTTTGTTGTATCAACGCAACAACTGCATTAGATATCATTTTGATAGGTTGGCATGCACGCATTCAATAGATTGTATCAAAGCATATAACTCTGCTAGACATGCAAAAATCACGGAATAATTATACATACATATAACATACCATCATTGGTCATTGAAGATACATACAACATAGAGTCGACGAAGAAGACGACCCAGTCTATGTTATTCTCCATACATATATCCAAAATCCCTATCTTTCCGCCATGGCATACACACAACATAAATCAAAGAAGAAGAAGACCCCGACCTATGCTATTCTCTCCCTTAGATGACCCAAAATCTTGAAAAAAGCTGAAGAAATTTGGGGAAGGATAATACTCTGAATGGGAAATGGGAAAGAAGAAATTTCCATTAAATATATTAAAAAAATTTAAACTGAGGTGGAGAAGAGAATTCAAAAATAAGAACGCCGAAGAGAATGAATTTCCAACAATACTGAAATGGATATCATTAGGAGACTTGCAAGAATTCAAGAATCAAGCCGTTGAAAATGAAAAAAAATAAAGGCAACAAGTCTTGGTTGCCTCTAGATAGACTTCTGGGCTAAGGTTTTTCATTTCACAGCCCTTCGATTGCTTTTTGGGAAAAGGTTCAGTAGATCTACCATGTTACCGAAAATTGAGAGAATGGAAGTGGAGGTCTTCAGATTTCACAAAATTTTAAAAGAAATAAAAAAAATGAGCCACGGAGGGTATTTGCTACAAAATTCAGTGTCGTTATGTTTGACAATTTTATGAATCATAAGTATAATATATGTACATAATAAGACAAGGTAATTTTTCCTATCTCAGTTAAGTATCTGTGGTATTAATTGAAAAAAAAAAAGAGTGTATCAAAGAACCAATATGTACTTGCAACTCACTTCTATATGGGAAGTCATTGAGTCTACATTCTCAACGCACTTGTTTGGAGGAGGTTGCACTAATTTCCCCACACCTGAGTTTTCATGTTTATCTTCTTTGTCCATTCAATTTATTTGTTTTGTTTTCTTTTTCTTTTTAGGACCTCTTGTAATTCAGTGCCCTTTGAATCATCCATATAATTCTAGCAGTTCTCCTCAATATTACCAAACTTCATATTGCTCATATATAATTTTGGCCTCCCGTCATAGTTTACAACTTATGTATGGTCCTAGATGGAGTGAAATCACATGGATTGAGAGAAAGCGTAAGATTTATACCTCAAGCAACCTCGTCTGAAGATGGAAATAAGAAAGGATATTTAGCCTTCATGTCCTCCTCCGATTGCCAAGTAGCTTCCTCCACTTTTTGGTTCCTCTGTAGCACTTTTACCGAAGCTATCTTCTTGGTTCTTAACTTTCGAACCTGCCTTTCTTGAATTTCGATAGGAACTTCTTCATAAGATAAAGAATCCTTCACACCAATATCCTCTACGAGCACCACCAAGGAGGGATCACCTACACATTTCTTGTGCATAGATATGTGTTTGGGGTGAATCGATGCCAAGCTCGTCGGTAAGTCCAATTAGTAAGCCACATTTCCAACTCTCTTTAGAATCTGATATGGACCAATGTAGAGGGACTAAGCTTATAACTCCCTTCATGGGAGTCCTTTAGGAATACCTAACCGTCAACCTCAAACTCTAGCTCTCTTCACCTCACATCAGCATAGGACTTTTGGCGACTTTGAGTTATCTTAAGTCTCTCGTGAATAACCTTGACTTTCTCCCTCGCTTCGTGCACAAGGCCAGGTCCGAACAATCTAGTCTCACTACCCCATACCATCCAATCAGTGGTCCACATATCCTACCATAAAGGGCCTCAAAATGAGCCATGTAAATGGTGGAATGCTAACTATTATTATAAGCAAACTCAATAAGCGTTAAGTGGTCTTCCCAACCTCCTTTAAAGTCAATCACGTAGGCTTTTAGCATATCTTCTAGAGTTTGAATGGTATGTTTTGCTTGCTCATTCGTTCAAGGGTGGAAATAACATTTAAAACAACATTCTATCGACGAAAAATTGTATGGGGGGGGGGCACGACGCGAGCCCCAACAGGGGAAGCAAGCCTCGTAGGGCCATCGCGTGATGGTCCCCTCACGACGCTTGATCATTTTTCACGTCCTAAACCTCCCCAACACGTCCGAACCCATCTTAATTATTTTGCACTCAATCTAGGGGTCACGTAGACTTGTTTTCAACTTTGTTTGGACTCCTAAATACTCGGGGTGTTACATTTTGGTTTTATTTGAAGGTACTTCCAATTTACATGTCAACTGCATTAAAAGCTACTTGTATCCTGTGAATGAAGTTTCAAATATGGAAGCGTTGAAAGAAATTCTAGCTAGTGAGGTTGTACTGTATTGAGTGCCAAATCTAAATCTTTGAAATTTAGAGTAGTGTAGTGGAAAAGAGTGAAAAGAAACCGGCAAAGGTGAAAAGTTGAATGTGTATCTTTAGGTGGTAAATTGACTTTGATTAACTTTGTACTTGATGCACTCCCGACATACATGATGTTCCTGTTTCCAATTCCAATAGAGATCATCAATAGGTTGGATAGAATTAGAAGAAACTTTCTTTGGCAACAGAATAAGGAGAGAATAGGCTAACATCGCAAGAAAAACGAGGAGCTAGGGATTAAGAAATTCATACTACAAAGCAAGGCTTTGAGAATGAAATGGTTGTGGAAATATTCCATTGATCATCAGACTTTGTGGAGCAAAGTAACCAAAGCACAATATGAGGAAGTGAAAGTTGGATGACTAAAGAGGTCACTACACCTTATGGTTAGTTTGTGTAATGCCCTAGACTATCCCTGGACGTCACATGGTGCTTAGAACTACAAGTGATCCCAAGCTAACCTATGATACTGGCATAATTCATGAGCAACTGAATAAAAATACATAAAATGAAAATATTGAGCAGAAGTAATGTAATTAGCTGAACTTGTTCAATACAATATTGTTTAAAACATTTACAACACTAGATTGTGCAAAAAGAAACTAAAACTAAAACTGAATACATCAACTCTGACTAACTGTTGATGAAGCCTTTACTAATATTGACTATAGGTAGCTGGGACATGACCCCAACTATCCCTAATCAATTCACATGAGTAAAAATAAAGTACTGAATCTACAAACTAAATTGAGTCCTTGGATAAAGAAAACTCATTACCTGCTGTCTGGAAGCTGTGAACTGCTTGATCATGATGTTGTGGGTTACAACTGATACCTACATAATGAAACAATTATAGCCACACAGACGTAAATGTGGTCAGTACTTCTGGAATATACTGAGTTTGTGAGGCTGAATGCAATAAGTAAAACTGATACCGATCATAATCATAAAATATGCATGCTAAGTGTAGAGAGGCTCACCATGATCATGAAAGAAACTGAAAAGACAAATTATCTTAAAATTTGAATAATAAAGCATAATATGATAATCTGAATTAGCATAAGTATAAATCATAAAGCAATAACTGAGTAAAGCTTGTGAGCCAATCACACTTAGTTTCTAAAATCTTCTTTACTTTTCTTGGGGGAGATTCTTATAACCGACATAAACTATGTGAACTAGCATGGAGTCCAATATCTTACCCACGTTGAGGGGAGATGTTCTACCCTTGTCATCGGTATAGAACCTTAACTTAGAGTGATCACTAAACTTAGCTCCTTGGGGCATGGGGACACTATCTGGAGAGACCTCTTAAATCTACAGTGGCACATAGTTTATGAGGAAATAGGATGCGCTAAACCCACATTCTCCTCTCGGTGTTAAATACTACTCCCAAACTATATACTCCTATACTCAATACTTATGAAATTCACCTTAAAATAGCACATGGAGTTATAAAACTGAAAACCAACTATGCTTTTCTTGCTTAAATCAATACTTATAAAGAAATTTGTGAATTTCAGATCTTATCTGAGATCATAAGATCAAAATTAAAACTTTAATTAATGCTATAATACTTTATAACGTGAATTAGTTAGCTTGAACTTCTAGTAAACTGAGTACGTAATGCTAAAAATTGTAATCATTTACCAACTCACAGGAATTTCATGTCAAAATACCAAGCTCAATGCATAAGATTACTTTCATGGATAAAAACATAATTAAACATGAAATCTTGTGCTAAATAAGGCTTAACTTATAAGGAAACATCATAATCTTAAAGCATAAGAAAAGTGGGTATAAACCCTAGTAAATCAATTTCTTAAAATTCAATTAAAGATCAAACTTTTAGGCACAAGAACACAAGAATATCCTTGAATAAACCCCCACATACCTGACCTTAGTGAATTTCCTTTGAAGGAAGCTTGAATTTGTGCCTTGGGATCTTGAATTTTGGAGAGACTGCTACTAACGACTTTGCCTTCCTGACGGGTGAAGTCGTTACCTCTACACTCGTTCGGTGCTAGTTCCTACTCCCAACTGAATGTCACTGACTGATTAGACTGGACTGGACAGACTGGACTGGACAGAGTTAACTGAGTTCGGTAACTGACTGAGTTCTGCTATTCGTATATTACGGATTTTATTCTGTAATTACTAAGGCTCTAGGTAAACAGTTAGATTGTCGGGTATTAAATATCCCCAGGACTCAATAGCATGAAAAGTAAAGCATACCATGATCTTGAATAATATAACAATATTCACTTGTTCACAATTCATCCATAAAGACATTTCATCAAACACTTGTAATGCATTAACTTGTACATGAATGGGGAATACATGTTATCATGGAATAATGACACTATTTCATTCACTTAGGTATTTAGACAAACACTCGGGGAGCATGCTTAGGTCACATAATAGTAAACACAACATAGTGATCATAGCTACATCAATCAACTTGTACATCGTAGGGTTTATCATGAAGATCATGCAATTCAACACATATAATGATTAATTCCATGAAAACTTGTAATTAAATCATGGACGAAAACCCAACAATAACATGAAACATGAATTCAATTCAATTCAAACATAGAAAGCATGGAATCCACAGTCTTATATTTTGAAAAGGGGATTCTTGGGCTCCATGGAAGGTAAGGATCCATGAATGAACATCTAACATACCTGGGAATCTTAATTCTTGAAGTTCTTGAAGACTCTCGGAGGGATTCTTGAGATTGCTCTTGAAACTTGGAGGCTAGGGTTTTCTATCTTTGAGAGAGAATGTCTTAAATTGGGGAAAAGTGAGTTAATAATGACCTAAATACATTTTTTAGGAATTAAATCCCATATCTGGGTAGATAAAATACATGGGAAAAGGCTAATTTAACCTTGGACGGAACTTTAATTTTTCATCGAAATTTCCGATTTGGGGTCCTAACGCGACGCAGCGCTATCGCGCCGTCTCGCTGGAAACTGACAGCTGGGAACTGGGCTGACGACGTGACGTGGCGTAATCGCGGACCCTTACTGGATTTGGACAATTGGGAATTAGAGGCCCTCCGCGAAGTGGTGAGATCACAGAGTCATACTGGAAATTGACAATTGTCATTTGGACCTATGGCGCGACACGCTACTGACTGAAATGATGGTGTTTTACGATTGGAACTTAAAATAGCCATAACTTCTTACCCGGCTATAGGATCTGGGAAAATTTTATATCATTGGAAAGCTGACTGAATTTCCTACAAGATGGTGGGTCTAAATCTGCGAAATTTCGCTTAGAACAAAAATTCTATTTAGGGATTCTCGTGTACTGAAGACTAAACTGAGCTGGGAAATTGCGGGGTGTTACACAAACTCAGTTAATTCCACAAGTGGGGTCGAGGAAGGTAGTATGTACACATACCTTATCCTACCTTATGAAAGTAGAAGTAGTTCTCAATAGACCCTCAACAACAAAAATACCATATTCATAGTGTAGTCACACAAGTGAAATTTGGTAAAAGTAGTGTGTATATAATGTCACCACTACCTTGTGAATATAGAGACTATTTCTGGAGAACCCTCAGGCCAAGTAATGAATATAAAAAATAGTATGAAAAAAAAATACAGTAGTGAAAAAGCTATGCTGAAAATAATGAAAAAAGAATAGTAGCGTCTACTTTAATCCTCGATCTCTATATCTCCTATTTAGGATCATGTCCTCGATAAGTTAACACGCATGTCATCCCTTGTCTAATCATATCTCCCTAATACTACTTTAGCCTACTTCTACCTCTCCTCAGGACCACCATATCCGATCTCTCATACCTCATTGAGGCATCTGAACATCTTTTCATCATATGTTTAAACCATATCAGTCTCGTCTCCCTCACCTTGTCCAAAATATCCTCGTTTCTAACCCTATCCCTCGTAGTATGGCCATACACCCATTGCAATATCCTCATTTTTGCTACTTTAATCTTATGAGAATGCGAGTTCTTGACCAACCAATACTTTGCCCCTTACAAGTTAGTTGGTCTAGTTACTACTTTATAGAACTTACATCTAAGTCTTGGTGGCATATTATATTTTACACAAAAACCAGATGCAAACCTCTACTTCATTAACATTCATTTCGTGAGCTGCACCACTGAACTTGCATTCTATGTACTCCGTCTTAGTCTGCTCTATCTGAACCCGTTAGAATTTTAAGGTCTGTCTCCAAGCTCCAGTTTATTGTTAGCTCCATTGCGCATCTCGCTAGTCTATACTATGTCATCCGCAAACATCATATACTATGGTACCTCTCTTTGGATATGTCGTGCCAATTCATCCATTACCAAAAGAAAAAAAATGAGCTACGAGTTGATCCCCAACACGACCCCATCACGATAAGGAAGTACTTCGAGTCCCCTCCCATTATCCTCACCCATGTCTTGGATCCATTGTACATGTTCTTAATTGCCCTAATGTAAGCTATGGGTACTCCTTCAGTAAACATTTCGATAGACTCCCCCTAAGGACTTCGTCGTTAGACTTTTTGAGGTGAATGAACACCATATGCAAATCGATCTTCCTCTCCTCATACTGCTCCATCAATCTCGGTAGTAGATACACCCTTCATCACCCTATCTCCACCATCCTCTCCAAACTTTCATAGTATGGCTAGCAACTTGATACCCTTGTAGTTGTTACAATTATGAATATCCCGGTTGTTCTTCCACAATAAAATCATTGTACTCCACCTCCATTCCTCGGGCATTCTAGATGTCCTAAAAAAGACGTTAAACAACCAGCCAACCACTTCATACCTGCATTACGGATGCTCTTCCAAAGTTCCATCAGGATTTACTTTTATCATCATCCACCAAAGTAGCAATAGTTTACAAACTTCTATAATGAAAGGTTGCCACACCAACTCTAGAACAACACGGTCTAAAGTAAATGGGTGAAAAACTGGATCCAAAAAGGCAATAAGCGAGAATAATGATAGGTCACTACGAAGCTTCTAACACCATCAAGGCTACAACCGCTACCACAAAAACCCCCCAAGCAAAAAAATACCAAAATTCAGGGACTAAAATTAATGAAAGAAAACTTGGAACTAGTAAGCAAGGAATTATGATAGAGAAGCAGAATTATGATAGAGAAGCAGTTAAGTACAACCAAGAAATAAACTGGAACTTGAAAGTAGCAGAGATTGAGGAAGCAAGAACAGACTGAAATACACTAGAACTATAAACACGTAGGTAGATAACTGAATTTTGGCGGGAGGGGATTAAGGTAAATCACAACTTCAGACTATACTTTGGATAAGAAAAGCAATCTAAATAAAGACAACTAACATGAAAAGCATTACATAACATTCCACAAGAACGGAACAATAACAACAGCTAAAGAATATGATAATCGAAGTAAAAGAAACAACAGATAGTAACAAATATTAAAGAACAAGAAACTATGTTAATAATACTAATACTATTGGTATATGGAGAAACAAATATGGTGTTCCAAACTTCCACCAAGCATATCTCAGAGGAAGGTAAGAAAACCCCTAACTACATATTGTTTACCCTTATCCGCAACCTCCGTAACCTATCAAAGGAATGCCCTTGAAAGCTGAAGATGTGGCATGTCTTCTCCAATAACATCTCCTCAATACTTATTCGGTTTACCCATACCTCTAGTCAAACCCATCTTTTCATCCTCTCACAACTAGTCACTGGGACATTTGTGTGTCTTCTCTTCACATGTCTAAAATCATCTCAGTCTCGCTTCCCTAATCTTGTAGTGACCACAGGGGCTACTCCCACCTTATCCTGAATATCTTCATTTTAATCATCTATCTCCAAGTATGCCCATATATCCATCTCAACATACTCATCTCAGAACTCTCATCTTCTAAATATGGAAATTTTTGACTGTCATGAGCTAGAAATAATAAGAAATGATGTTAGTGTGTGGGTTCGAACCTGAATACTAGTAATGAGAATAAGACAGCTTATTTGGCTTTAGCGCTGAGATCTATTTTCATTAATGAGCCATGGAGGGATATGATCATGCCACGTCAGACGCGGTTGTTGCTGCAATTCGGTGATAACAGCTCTGACACAGGAGAGAGAATCATGATTGCAATTGGTTCCACATTCCATGGAAGCACAGTAGAGTATCAGTCCAATTTCCATTTCGGTAGTCGTAGTTGTTTTTGTGTTGGTCATTATCAGAAAATGTAAAGTGTCAAGTTATTTAGTTCAATTAGTTGTTTGTTGTTTATCAAAATATCAGAAAATTGTCCCAAAACATTTGAGTTGTTGGTTTCATTTGCAATTTCATAAATTTTGCTCCTAATTCTCATAGTAAATTCATATCAGATCTTACTCAGATCTTTGACAGACTGACCAACACTCCTCCTCTTATAACATAGTAGGTCTAACCATCACTATGTAAAACTTACCTTTAAATTTTGTTAACACCTTCTTATCACACAAGAAAATATATATATGAGCATAAAACCAGAAAGGAATAAACTGAAAAGCTCGTGTTATAAGAGAGTGCAAATTTAGAAACACTCAAAAACAATACTAGCATAAACCACCAAAGCAGAAATTGAAGCAACTTCTATTTTTTAGATTGTTGCAACCAAAGCAAGGATGAGAATTGATGTTGCATTTGTTGCTACTATGGTTTTACTAGAATAATTAAGTGAGATATTCCATAATATTATTTTCTTTCCATTCTAATATCTACATTAAGTAGAAATTTATTTTTCTATTTGTTTTATTTTAGTTTAGAAATATTCTATAATAACGACTTTTGCTGTCCCATTTTATGTGGTGTTATTAAAACAATTTTTCTTTGACTATAATTTTCTCACGAACTTCTTATAAATATATTGAGTCATTATTTTGGTTGACTCGTAGTATTTTTCGTGTAATTTTCAAATATGTAAATTTAATTTAGAAATTTTAAAAAATCTATCCCTCGAATTCACATAGAATATCAAGTGTTTGACCCTTGTAGGGGTAAGGACTGCACACACACTATCCTCTCCATATCCCACTCTGTGGGATTATACTGCTTATGTTGTTGTTGTTGCATCCCTTTGATAATGGCTAATTTTCCTACCAAACTTGCTTCGTCATAAATAAACCTACACGAAATTGATCTACTGCCCATAACATTTTCCTTATACTTATCCACCAACAAGCATATCTCATATTATGTTTTCCAGTCTGACAGGGATACTTCAACGATATGAAGGTCATGTCGAATCAGAAAAAGAGATCTCTGAAGAAATCAAGGTCGCAGAGGTATTTGATTAGTTGACTACTATCAACATATCTAACCGGAACAATTTCAAGGTGAACTGTGAAATGCATGTAACTTCTTGCATATTGCCAACGATACTAAATATCCACGTTAGCTTTGATGTGCCACCTCAGAGACTACAAACTCCGAATTGTTAATAATGTTTACTCTTCATCATAGCGTATCTGGTTCCTCGACTAAAATGAGTTATACTACACACACATAGCATATCATTAAATCCTGGAAGCAGGCTCTGACTAGTTGTTCATTTGTGTAGCTAATACAGCTGATTTGTAGATTATCATCGATTCATTGCGTGTTCTGAAATGTATCCTCAGTAATTATTTGGGTGTTATTCAATGTTATCTTGTATAATCAAACTTGCATTTTTGGACACAGCAGTCTAAATACTCGAGCATGAAAATGGGAGAACTGCTACAAACAACAGAAAGGTACTGGTCTCATATTTCACTTTTATTTCTTAAAGCTTATACTACTGATGCTCCGTCTCAATTTGACAGGCAACTCGAGGAACCTAATGCAGATAGTCTCCCTGTGACTGACCTTATCCATCTGGAAAAGGAACTTCAAACAACTCTAATGCAAATCAGATCGAGAAAGGTACTTCTACATTCCCCTGGCCTATTAGAATTGCATCAATTGGAACTCTGGTGTTAAGATATGGTACATAAAAAGTACTGGCTTCCCTCTTACTGCCTCTAGCTTTACTAATACTAGAACGCATTTTCAGACATGACGAGCCATAGCTCAATGATGTTTTCATTCATCTCTTTTAACTCTATACGTTCTAATGCTTTATTTCATGATTTATTTTCTCATTTTCAAATTGTGAGTATGCAGAAGGTTAGTAGGTAGCAGTATGTGGTATTGTCACCATCCATACTAGTAGTTGGGAGTATTATCACTGTAGTTTTCAGGTCCTTTGATTTAGGTTATTATTTATTGTCTTGTACTTCGACTATCATATTATTTTGTCGTAGTTACTGTCCTGTTATTATCTATTGTTTTTGTTACTAGCTGTTATATCTTGTTCTTCTATTATCTCTTTTTCTGGACTGCTTTGGACTATTTTTTTCTTGAGCCTAGGGTCTATTGGAAAGAAGCTCTCTACCTCTGAAGTAGAGGTAAAGTCTGTCTACACTTCACCCTCCCTAGACCCCACTTTGCGGGATCATACTGTGTGCATGAGGAACCATAATTGTTAATGAATTCCTCCAGCTATACCTTTTATTTTTGCTTTATCCCTTTATGAAACATTTTGCATTTGTTTCGAATTAATATTTGACTTCAGTATTATAATCTCGTTCCTTTGGGGTTAGTATCTTCGAACGATGAAAATCTGAATAATTCTTTTTTACAGACACATTTGCTGCTTGAATATGTTAAGGGTCTTCATGAGAGGGTAAGTTTTCATTTCCATAGGCACATCCTGAAAAGTAGTTTTTCCTGAAGTCGTGAGTATGGTCTATCTGCCTGTGTATTGTGAAGCTCTGTATCAGCACGGCTTTGATTCCGTGAACTTTGACTTTCAGATCATGGTGCATTTGATTAACTAGCATCTTTTCATCAACTAGAACTGTACAATTCTGGTGTTGAACTTTCCCTCTTTTCCAGGGTTATACAACACCTCATCCTTGTTTCAACTGAGGGCTAGCGCTCGCATACACTTGTCCTCATCAGTTTTTTGATAGGCTGGTGTAAAAGTATGTTGAGACTTAATTGACAATGAGACTTAATGGATCATCAAGTCTTATAGAATTGTCTCCACTCCTTAAGGTGGACGGGAGTTATTAGACATCGGCTCCCTGCTTTCTACAGTTCTATGTATCGTGATATCTTTAATTGTTCTAGGATGAACCAATATCATGTTAAATTTTCCAGGAAAAAATGCTGCGAGAGGAAAACAAACTTCTGGAGGTCAATGTGAATCTTATCTCACAAAATCTGCTTTCGTATTTTTTCCTAATTTATAACTAATAATGCGCATATGCCCATACAGAGAGCTTGGATCAAGAAAAACATAAATGTGAATGAGATTTCTATGGATTTCACTGACCTTCCACCACCCCATATACTTTGTGGACAAGAGAGGGTGACCCTGGATTTTCTCTAGTGATTATCAGCGTATTTGTCAAATAGCCTTGCAGTGGCTCCAGGAGAATAACCTGCAAAGGATATGCGGTTCCTGTATTAAGTATCATGCTGTACATGAAATAAGCAGCGACTTCAAAAATAACTAGCAATATTATATTGTGTTATTTCAATAAAACTAATTGTTCATGGCCGTGAGAGCCGTATCAAATCAAGACAAATTCTGAATACTAGAAGTGATGGCAACTTCTGCTTCTTAATATATTATGACCTTAAAATTGAAAAGGTGAAGATGATCTTCGGCCCTCCGGCTTGTGTTTTACATATTCAGTGTTCTCATTGCGTGTCTTGGACTTATTTTCGTTTCTCCTGGATGATGATTAATTTATGTCTGTACTTGACATATACAAGAGGGAGTTGTATAATGTTCAAATATAGGTGTTACCTTGCTTGCTGATACAGTGACCAGGGATAGAAAGGCTTATCACTCTTGAGAAATAGTCTACACACACTATATATGCTACTAGATGCATGGGCTTATTATTGGGTCTCAATTTATGTGATATAAATAGAATTTAAAAGTTATTAACTATTGTAAGCTATAATACTTTTTATGTAATTTTTAAATAATACATATTACTTTTCTTGTTTAAACTTTTGTGTCATTGATAATCAATTATATTTTAAAATTAATTTAAGTTTTTAATTATTGAGATTTATAATATATCTTTTTTCTCTTTAAATTTAAGTGGAATTGATATAATTTCGAGAATCAACCAAATATTTTATATACTTAAAAATTTTTAGGTTGTTAATTATTATATTACTTGAAACTTGATACTTAAAATTTATATTACTTTTTATGTAATTTTCAAATAATACATATTACTCTTTGTCCAAGCTTCTGTGTAATTGATAGTCAATTATATTTTTAACTATTCCAATTTGAGGGGCGCTGATAATTTCAAGAGTCAAACAAATGTTTTGTATTTTTTTTAAGTTGTTACTTATTGTGATCTATAGTATTATTTACGTATTTTTTTTAAATATATAACAGATTTTTTTTTTTAGATATTTTAAGCTGTTAAATATTATAATTCAATTTAAGCACGTTGATATAATTTCGACAGTCAAAGAAATATTTTATATATTTTAAATTTTTAAAGTTATTAATTATTATGATTTACAAGATTTTTTTTGAAATATATAACAAATTAAAGAAATAAGATAAACAAATTAAAATGGATGAAAAAATGAAGACAAGGGAAAAGACCAATGAAGTTGTGCCAAAAGCAGACAGATTGACCTTTAAATTTTTAAAGTTGTCAATTATTGTGATTTTAATATTTTTGTATGTATTTTTTAAAAAATATATAACAAATTATTATTTTTTAAATATTTTAAGCTGTTAACTATTGTAATTTATAGTGCTTTTTATGTAATTTTCAAATAATACTGTATATTACTCTCCTTATTCAAAATTTTGTGGCATTGATAGTCAATTATATCTTTTAAATAATTTAATTTTTTAATTATTGTGATTTATAATATTTTTTCTTCTACTCCAATTTAAGTAGCACAATTGTTGGATGACAGAATAATTAATTAGGGGTGATATAATAAAATCATGATTGAAGCAACGAAACAGACATGTCTTAAATAATTCATAATAACTAATTAGAAGTAATCTAGCAAAGTTATTATAAGAAAATTTTGTGGGAAAAAATTAAGTAGGCCTCATATAAGACGTCAAGTCAATTTAACAACAAATATTATTAATTTTTTAATTCTTAGATGACTTTATAATAATTTTTAATAAAAAAATATTTGTGAAAAAAATTAAGTGGACTCATATAAGACGTCAAGTTAATTTAACGATAAATATTATTAATTTTTTTAATGCTTAGATGAATTCATAATAATTTTTTAATATTATTTTTTTCATACTTAAATCGCTTAATAATAATTGATTAGGGGTAATAGAATAAAATTACGATTGAAGCAAGCAGACATATCATAAATGTCTATTTTATTTTTTTATTAAATATTACTACCTCTGTCCCAATTTATGTGCCGCCATTTGACCGAGTTGGAGTTTAAGAAATGAGTGATGACTTTGTGAAGTTTACAAAATTGTCCCTCTTAAAGTTATTTTAATATTTACTTTTTAGTTGTGTTTTCTTAATAAGTGGGATCTACTAAGGATAAAATGAAAAAGATGACATTAAATAGTTACCAAATAAGGAAATGTGACATTCTTTTTGGGACAAACCAAAAAGGAAATGGCGACACATAAAATGGAACAGAGGGAGCATTAATTTTCTAATGTTTAAATGACATTATTTAGAGGTGATATAGTAAAATCACAAGGCAAGCAGCACAACCCTAAGCTGCTATCCTACACACTCATAGAGTAATATCTGTTTCACATGGTTTGAAATTCTTACGCTTTGAATTACCAACATTCTGGTATGTACTAATTAAGAAAAGAGCATTTTAGTCATTTCATAAGTCGGTTAGGTAGTTAATATCTGTTAAGAGGTGGTTAGGATTCAGTTAGGAGCTACAATTTGCAGCTCATTGGGGATTAGCCTATAACTACAAGAATTACAATGTAACTGAGCATTCACTTTTAGATATTCAAAATACTTCTCTCTTAATTGATTCTCTCTCTTAATCTCTATATTTTAACGTTCAGCGACCATTCTCTCATTGGTTGCTTAGGTGACAGAATTGTGCTTGTCAAGTAGCACATTACGTTGATATCAGAGCAGCAAGCTCCTCGGACAAAAATCATGCCGGAAACGACGACGGCGAACACTAGAAATGGTGAACTCCGTTGAGAAGTAGATGAGTTATGAGAGCAAATTCATGTAAAAGGAGATGCACTCAAAGAAATTCGACAACTATTGATTACAATGGCTACAAATCAGGTACCACAAAGGATGGATGGACCAGTGGAGAACGCATCGACGGGTAATGGATTCAATTTCGACCAAGGCAATCAAGGAATTCCAGGAAACCCTAATTGGCAAGGGGATCGATTTCAAAGGGTGAAATTCCCTAAATTTTATGGTGACGACATCAAGGGATGGGTGTACAAAGCGGAGCAGTATTTCGAGTACATGACGACCCCAGAAGGGAAGAAGGTGCAGACAACTACGATTTACATGGAAGGAAAGGCTCTACAATGGCACCAAGCATACATGAAGGCCAGGCTAGGGGTAATCCCTAGTTGGAGTGATTAAATAAGGGCAATTTACTTAAGATTTGGGGATATCAAACATGCTAATCCATTGGGAGAATTAATAGCTCTTAAACAGACAGGTAGTGTTCAGGATTTCTTGGAAAAATTTGATGAGCTCTTAAATCAGGTAGAGCTGACGGAAGAACAATCTATTAGCATCTTTTTGGCTAATCTGAGCCCAGAAGTGGAGGTGCAGGTAAGGATGTTAGGCCCTCAAACACTAATGAAAGCATACAATCAAGCAAAATTGGTCGAGCAATCTTTGAAACTGCAACATGGTCATACACAAGCACCGGTGAAGAGTTTAAAAGCTATATTACCAAATCCCAACAATCCTTGGAGTAATCAGTCAAGAGTAGTGAGTCTTAAGAATCCCAAGGTTAGAACTAACCCAACCATTACTGGGTTGAGAAGGCTATCCCCAACCGAAATGGATGAAAAGAGATCTCAAGGAATTTGTTATTGGTGTGATGAAAAGTACATGCCGACCCACAAATGCAATAAGAGAAAGCAGTTGTTCATATTGGGGGTTACTAAAAAGAATGAAGAAGCAGTGTGGGAAGATGCTACGGAGGGGAAAAACAAAATGAAAAGGATTTATCATTTAAGGCTCAAGTTTCTGTACATGCCTTGAATGGTACTAGTGACTATAGAACCATGCGAGTAAAGGGTTCTGTTAAAGGAAAAATGGTCCATGTCCTTGTGGATTCGGGATCTACACATAACTTCATGGATTTGGCAACAACTAAAAGGTTGGGGTGTAAGCTGGACATAGTCACACCATTTTCAGTAACAGTTAGAGATGGTAGCAAGGGCCACAGCTCTCTTTTAAGCAGGGAAGTACATTGGAAAAGGCAAGGAGTTGATTTTTGGGCAGATATGCTGGTAATTCCATTGGGGGGAGCTGAAGTGGTGTTAGACATACAATGGCTCATAACTTTGGGAGATATAAAATGAAATTTTAGCCAACTGAAGATGGAGTTTTAAATGGGGAGCAAAAAGGTTTCACTTAGAGGAAGTCGATCCGGTAGTTTCAAAATAGTGGCAGATGTCAAGATATAAAAAATTTTGGGGAAAACACACCAACTCAATATCATGTCAGTAGCTTTTGTTCAAACTCCAGTAGAAAAAAAGTTAGGAAATTAGACGACTGAAATCCTGGTTGACATGCAGGTCATATTAGATCATTGTAGTTCCCTGTTTGACATACCAAAAGAATTGCCTACCCATAGGCAACACAACCATAAGATAGTGATAAAATAAGGGGTTTCTCCGATAAATGTTATACCTTATCAATATGCAGTTGTTAAAAAAGATGAAATTGAGAAAATGATTGCGGAAATGCTGAAAACAGGAGTGATCAAGTCAAGTTTAAGTTCATTTTCTTCTCCAATTGTTATGGCTAGGAAGAAGGATGGGACATGGAGGCTCTGTATTGATTACATGAAGCTTAATGATTGTACTGTAAAGGATAAATTCCCTATACCTGTCATAGAAGAGTTGTTAGATGAATTGGGGAAGGTCCAAATATTAGTCTAAGTTAGATTTAAGGTCGGGATACCACCAAATTAGAATGACTGAGAACAATATTGAAAAGACTGCTTTTAGATCACACAATGGCCATTATGAATTTGTAGTCATACCATTTAGGTTGACTAATGCACCCTCCACCTTTCAAAAGTCTCATGAATCCTATATTCCGACCTTACTTGAGAAAATTCATTTTGGTATTTTTCGATGATATTTTGATATATAGTTCTTCTTGGGATGACCAATTGATGCACTTAACCTTGACTTTTGATATTTTGAAGACACTCTGTTTGTTAATCAAGTTGAGTAAGTGCTCTTTTGGAAAAACTGAAGTGGATTATCTAGGTCATGTCATCACCCAACAAGGAGTTCATGTTGATTTTGATAAAATTAAAGTGATGTTGGAATGACCCGTTCCCAAAACTATTAAAGAGCTTAGAGGCTTTTTGGGACTGAACGGTTATTATAGAAGATTCGTGAAGGGTTATGGGTTGAGAGCTAAGCCTCTTACTGACTTATTGAAGAAAAACAAAATTGAGTGGACCACTATGGTAGCCAAGGCTTTCGAGTAACTTAAAACATCTATGGAAACCACCCCAGTACTAGCCTTGCCCAACTTTTCTCAGGAGTTTGTGTTGGAAACTGATGCAATAGGGGTTGTATTGATGCAAGCTGGCCATCCCCTAATTCACATGAGTAAATCTCTCAGCTCCAGACACTTAGTTCTTTCAGTTTATGAGAAAGAAATGCTTGCAATTGTGAAAGCAGTAGACAAATAGAGATCTTACTTGATTGACGGACACTTCTTCATCAAAACTGATCATCAACAATTAAAATACTTGTTGGAGCAAGGAATTTCTACTCCCAGACAACATAAACGGGTTGCTAAATCATGGGGTATGATTATACAATAGTTTACAAGAACGGAAAAGACAACCAAGCAGCTGATACACTGTTTAGATGCCTTGCATAACAAGAGGTACAACTACAAACCTTGACCACTACCACCTTTGATTTTTTAGAGAAGATTCGAGTCTCTTACACGGTCGATGACCACTGACAACGATTGATCACTATGATAACCTCTGACCCTTTATCTAATCCGATATTCATGTTGCATGAGGGTATCTTATACAGAAAAGGCAAGATTGTAGTAAGAAATGATAGAAACTTGAAGCAAGATATTCTACAACAGTTGCATGATAGTGCCATAGGAGGACACTCAGGTATATCTACTACACTCTATAGAGTGAGGCAGTGGTATTGCTGGAAAAATTTAAAGAGCGATGTTTATAAATATGTAAAGAAGTGTGAGATGTGTCAAAGGTGTACAGGAGAAAATGTCAAAGTTCCTGGCTTGCTACAACCCCTGCCAGTACCAAAAAAAGTTTGGCAAGACATTAGCTTGGACTTTATTGAGGAACTGCCAAAGGCTTACAATAAATCAGTGATCTTGGTTGTTGTGGATCGATTAAGCAAATATGCTCACTTTATGAGCTTGACCCATCCTTATACAGCTACCTCTGTTGCTCAGTTATTTTGGATAACATTTACAGGTTACATGGATTACCACAAACTATAGTCAGTGACTAAGATGTGGTTTTTTTAAGCAAATTCTGGCAAGCCTTAGTTGCAGCTCAGGGTATGCAACTTCTTCACTCCACAGCTTATCACCCACAATCAGATGGCCATACTGAAGCGGTGAACAAATGTGTGGAGGGATATCTTAGGTGTATGTGTTACGACAGACCTAAAGAATGGGTCAAGTGGCTACCCTTGGTTGAATGGTAGTATAATACCTTCTTCCATTCTGCCATCAAGATGACTCCTTTTGAGGTAGTTTATGGTTAGAAACCCCCACTCATTTACCATATCTAGCTCACGATTCTATGGTTGATAAAAGCCTTCAAGCTAGGGAATATACTATTCGGCTCTTGAAGTACCATTTATTGTTGGCCCAATATTGGATGAAAGCTCATGCTGACAAGCAGAGATCTCCTCGAGTATTTGAAGTTGGAGATAAAGTGTTTCTTAAACTACAACCTTACAGGCAGGTGTCATTACGGGGTCATGCGTATCACAAGCTAAATCCCAGGTACTTTCGACCTTTTGTTATCCTCAAAAGGGTCGGCACCATAGCCTACCCACTACAGCTTCCTCCTCATGCCAAGATCCATAACATTTTTCATGTGACTCAACTGAAGAAATTCATCGGGACAAACTTGTTCACGCTGCTCTGCCTGTTACTCTCTCCTCTTATGACTATGTTATTTTGGTTCCTGAGGTTGTGCTAGACACAAGATCTATTTCCAAAAGTGAGTGGCTAGTGACTCAACACTTGGTCAAATGGTTCAACTGTTCTTCTGAAGATAGCATATGGATGGATGCCCATTCTTTACTTCAGTAGTTTCCTCAATTCAGTCCTTGAGGTCAAGGACTTCTGCAAAGGGGAGTATTGTTATGTACTAATTCAGAAGAGAGGACATTTTAGTCATTTCATAAGTCGGTTAGGTAGTTAATATTTGTTAAGAGGTGGTTAGAATTCTATTAGGAGCTACAACTGGTCACTCATTAGGGATTAGCCTATAACTACAAAAATTATAATGTAACTGAGCATTCAATTTCAGCTATTCAAGATACTTCTCTCTCAATTAATTCTCTCTCTTAATCTCTATGTTTTACTGTTCAACGACCATTCTCTCATTGGTTGCTTAGGTGACAGAATTGTGCTTGTCAAGTAGCACGTTACACATTCATTCTGGGGAATTTGCTCTATCATAGCTTTGCTTTGCAAAACTCATATTAATGCTAACAAGAGATTAATAGGGGCGAGCATAATTTGAGTTGAATCCAAAATTTAAATCAAAATTTGAACTCCTCGGATATTTGGTTTGTATTTTTTGAATTTTATTTTTAAAATTTACATTAAGATTCATATTAGATATTGAATTTAGTACTATCTGAAAAATCGCAACTTTTATGCCTTACATTCAACCCTACACATATCATATGGCCTGTCCAATCTAGTATAATTTTCAAAAGTTCAATTGAGAAGTTTAAAAAAAAAATTTGAGCTTGTAAGATTTTATTTAGTTAACACTTAAACTATTGGTTGTCTTAAAAACCTTCTAAAATTTGTTATTTCAATACATTGCGTATCCCCTCGTGGTCCAAAGATCACAATCATGTGAAACACGCGCGTATACAGTGGAATAATGGCCTATGTAATGTCTACGTGGATAAATAATATTGGATCCTCTCTCATATTTATCTTATATAAAAAATCATTCACTTTCACTCTCAAAAAACTTTTGTGTAAACTTTTAGTGAAGAAGAAAGGACGAAATTTTAGATGCTCTCTCGGTTCCAAAATGAAGAAAAGTTGAAGCTTTGGCTTTGAGTGAATATTTAATTTTCAAATTGAATTTTTTTGATAAAGTAAGCTATTATTTAAAAAATATATATTTTTTATTTATTTTCTTTGTGTTAAAATATGAGGGTTTTTTTCCAGTTAGTTTTCCATATTAAATTTCGATTACTGTTCCGATTAAGAATTTCGATTATTTTGAGAAATTTTAAAAGTAATTGAGGAGAAGCGAGAATAAATAGGAGGAGAAGAGAGAGATGAAGGCTTTGAAACAATGAGCAAAAATTCAATGATTTTTCAATTTTTTATTGTTGGAATAAGATGATGCAGCAAATATTATCGTCCCTCACGCGTCTTATTAAGTTTATACTCAGTTTTCATGTCAAATGAACCATGAGGGAGAACTTGACATATTAAAATAACAAATTTCAAGAGATCTTTATGATAATCAATAATTTAGATGTAAACTAAACAAAATTTTATAAGTTCAAGAACCTCTCTCTTCAATAAAACAGTATCCTACGACTCCAGCCATTAGTATTAAGTCCAATAAGAGATTACACGGCATGTCCCTCTTAAGTACTGAAAGTTGCACATTTTAAGCATACTATTAACTCAATTGAGGTTGTTAATTGTTTTGACCTATCTTTATGGCTCAAAAATCAAAATTGAAAAATCCAAAATATTAGACTGATCAATTCAAAATTGAACTTACAAAATCTAACAGGTAAAATAATCTTCTGAATCCCTGTATTATGTCGATTTTGTAAGTTGGACACTTTTACTTATATGTTTGTCATCTGACCCTTAAACTCATTAAAAACAACATTTACACCCTTTGATCATTGACCTTATCTATGTGGCATTGAATTGGTGACTAGGACAAAGAGAGTGTAGCCATTCGTCTGGGGTGCGAGTGGGGGTCAATTTTTGACCAATTTTACATTAAAATAATTTTTAAAAAAATATTAAAATTAAAAAAAAAAAA
>NC_061122.1:202414082-202416121 GCF_002878395.1 Capsicum annuum | reverse complement strand
GAGTGTATCTTACCTTGCATTTCTGAATATATACCAAACTTAATTTGGATGGTAATTTCTTCAATTCGAAAAGTCAAAATTTCCTACATAATTCGAACTGCCCGAACACCAAATACATCTTCAAATTTACAACTTGAAGAAAGCATGCATTTTCACAATACCGAGGTTCAATCATCAACCAAAACCAATAACAATATAATCTCACAAGAAGAAAAAATTATTCAGAACAACAAAATTCAAACTGTCGAGAGAGAAGATTGAACAGAGGGAAATTTGCACTTTGAAAAGAGTAGAATCAATCAAATAGATTTGCACACTCAATCAGAATCCAAAATCCAGAACAACAAAAAGAGTTATTGCAAGGAAAAGGAATCAGCTAGTTGAACTTACACAGATTCATGAACAAATATGATGCAGCTGCTCTCTGTCTTCCACTCTGACGAAGTTAGAATTTTCATTGAAGTGTTCAAAAATGCTCACAAACTAGCCAAAAAGAGTTCACAATCTGTATATAGATAAAAAAAAATAATTTTAATCATATATAAATTGTGTAATTTTTCACCAAAGAAATTTGGATCAATCCCTCATTGTATATGGGAGCAATGATAGCTCCGCCTCCCCCTTAAACCTTTTCCTCTGACTGTGGGTTTCCATATAAGTTACGGTTCTACGAAGAAACCATAGTACACTTGTTCATATGCCACTCGAACACACACACAATATATATATATATTAGATTGACAAAATGACTAAATTTAAGGTGTTTTACGTAAATTAATATTTTTGTTTATTTAAAAAATTTAATAGCTTAGTGCTTGACTATTTGAAATTTCTCCTATCAGTGAAATTACTAAATTAAATTCTTCATCTTGCAATTTTCTTTCTCATTTTCCATTCTCAACCTGGCATTAAAAAAAAATATATTTTTTATCTTAATTTATGTGATATTTATTTTTTATGTTTAAATTATGAAAAATTATTCAATATTCTAAAATATATATACTTATTATATTAATATAAAAATATAATTTATAATAATTTTATATATTTTTAAATATAAAAATTTTAAATGATAAACTGATCTAGTTCAAGTAAATTCAAAACTAGTTAAACTAACTTTCGAGAAGCAAATGTCATGTAAAGTGAAATAAAGGGGGAATGATTTACTACAGTTGATCATTTTAATGAAATAAAAATATATATTATTTAATCATGATTAAGTATTGATATATATATTTATAATAATAATAAACTCAATATTTTCCCACATAATGGGATTTGGAGAGGGTAAGATGTATGCAATTCATATATATCACGAAGTAAAAATTTTTTACCAAATATATTGGTGTTTAAGTGGAACTTATCTATTACTCCCCTCTCTCGCACTATCTCAAATTTCAATTTATTTTTTTGATTTTTTTTTCAATTTTATATTATTAATAATTTAAAACAAAAATTTAAATATTTAAAAGATATATGAAAAGTATTATTAGTAATTTTTTTTTTGTTTTTTTGTAAAAACACATTTTCAATATTAACTAAAATTAATATAATTTATGTTTCAAAAAATCAAAAGTACGACATAAACTATTAGCATTACGTACCTTTGATGTAACTAGTACGTAAGAAATGCTAATTTTTCAGAAAGAAACAAGTGTTCGGCGTACGCGCAACATTCGGCAAAAGATAAAAAGAAACAGCAAAAAGGACTACGTCGACTATGATCAATCACCTACAAAGCTGCTACCTTCGTCCAGGAATTTTTTGTGTGATTTGTCATTCCTTTCGAGATTTCTTTACTTATCACATTTTTTATTTATACGTTTCTTAATATATTCACGCGAAATTTAAAATGAAAAGAAAAGTTTTTAAAATTTATAATCTAAAATAAATTAAAAATATTTATAATTATAAATTATTTTATTAAGATTAAAGTAAATATTTTAAAATTAAATTATTACTATTAAATATAGAAATATATTATTTTTTTAAATCAACTAAAAAGAAAAATGTGTCATATAAATTGAGACATTGATAAT
>NC_061122.1:202364565-202411082 GCF_002878395.1 Capsicum annuum | reverse complement strand
TTTTTTTTTCTAGAAGATAATGTTTATATTTTTATGAAAATTTTGTTATATGAATAATGTTTATGTTTTTATGAAAAATTTGTTATATGATTTTTTTTTTTTAAAATGAAAATTTGATGATTTTGAAGAAGTAAAAAAAAAAGAATAAAAAAATTGATGATAAAGGGTAAAATAAGAATTTTAAAAAGTCAATTAGGATAAAGGGGGAGTATGATTATTGTTCAAAGTTAAGGGGAGAATTTGAATTTTAAGATAAAGTTGGGAAGAAAAAATGATTTTGACCCCATTTTTATTGATTTATGTGGTGAGATGTTCCTAGCAAAATAATCTTGTATTAATTGCTTTACAAAAGTCGTTTCTTTTCATTCACATTTTTTATAAGTTTATTTTTCATGCATCCCTCTCTCTTTTTATATATATATATATATATATACTCCCTCTATTTAAAAAAAATGACCTACTTTAACTTGACACAAAGTTTAAGAAAAAAAAAGACTTTTGAATCTTGTGGTCTTAAGTTAAAGTTGTGTCAAATGTACCAAATGCCCTTTAATATTGTGGTTCTAAACATGCCATGTGAAAAGTTGAAATTAAAGTATTGCCAAAAAAGGAAAGAGGTCATTTTTTTTTTAAACGGAGGGAGTATATATGTATAATATATATATATATAAAATCCAATTATTTTACTATGTAGTATTATTGCTATTATATTTTTAACTAAGTGAATCACCCCAAAGAAAGTTAAATTTTTTAAATACATAAAAGTAACAATTTACCAAAATTACATTTGTAGTGAATTTTTTTGTCAGTCCTAGGATTATCATATATTAGCTCATTAAGAATTTATATAGCATTAATCTTAGTTCACATATACGATACATGCACTATAGACACCAAAGTTAATACCAACGATTTTAATTTTATGATTAGAACAATATTAAGTCGTTTCAAATAATAATATTAATGAGATAGACTAAAAATTAATTTCTTATATATCTATATTTATAATCTATAATCTATCTATCTATAATCTATATCCATAATCCATAATATATATCTATCTATAATCTATAATATATTAAAACTGTGAAGGACTTTAGAAATATCGTTTGAACTTTTTGCCCTCTTAAAAGTTTTTGTTTTAGATAAAATCATCTTTTTACTATTTTTTTAATATTTAATAGTTGAAATTAATTAAATATATTTATGTTAAACCTTTCCTTATTAGAAGTCGTCAGAATTAATGACAACTAATATTTTTTTCATTAGTTTAAGAATTTTAAATCAACTAAATTTGATTTTAAGAAGATTTAAAAATTCTATAAATCTACATCTATAATATATTACATCCATTAACCACTTGAAACTTCTGATGATAAAATATATATGTGCTTACAGTAAAATATATGTTTTGTACTTTTTGCACTTCATTAAAAACCTTCGTAATAGATAAAATCGTCTTATTATAAATAATTCAAAGTTATACGTGCGAGCCACGTGCAACTAAACTAGTTATAATGAAATAGTTAGAGTTTATTTAGGACTCTTCAATGATGGATCCTAGCTTTAAGCTAATGAAAAATTTTTCCTCATCTAAACTTTAATATTTTCAAATTCAAATATTTTATATCATATAATTCAAATTTTTTATTACAATACTATTAAGCTTTGTCCTAAAACTGCCACATTGCTTCTTAATTGCTTGTCACTACGCTTCTTCTAGTGGTTATAGCTTTGTTTTTTTATATATATATATATATATATACTAGTATATGTGCCCGTGCGATAAAGGAATAAAAAAATATTTTTAATCTTTTCAAATTGTGATGTCTAACATGTTAGACCATATTACCTTTTAACAAAATTCGATTATCATAATATTATCTTTAAAAAGTCCAATATCGTATTGTTCCTGAACGAAATAAATCCCTCCAACCCCACCCCCACCCCCTCGCAGACCATTCCATAACAAATCTATATAAAATGACAATGAATCATAAAGTATTGAAAAACTCCAATGTTTTATTTTTTCATTACATTGTTCACTATTAAAATTTATTAATTCGTTAATATTATAATAACACTTGGCGTAGTAATCAAAAAAGTTTTTATTTTTCAAATTTTACTTCTTATATTATTCATAATTTAAAGTTCAAAAATTTAAGAAATACTCTTCAAGTGGACCCAAATAGAAAACTCCTTCGTTGCTTTTTTTCTCTGGAATCAATTCGATCAACACAAGCCTAATCATCCTTAAATCAGATTATTAATATTGATCTTTCATTTTTTAATTTTATTCTATTTTTTGCATCTCTTCAATCTGTAATTTATAAATAATAAATATATACATTACCTAATTATTTCATTATATTCTCAAAAATTAATCCCCCCCTCTTCCCCGCCTATTTGTACATTTTCTAACTATATTTTGATTATTTTATTTTCTCTAATTTAACCTTGAGTAATAATAAAAAAAACTGTGTGTTACATACTTAAACAATTAAGTTTTATTCTCTTTTATTTTTTTAAAAAAACAGAATGGATAATTTTTGTATGCATAATAGAATAAATGAAATATTGATTAGAACAATGTTTCAATATAATATAGTTTATTAGAAGTGGTTAAGATTTAAAGATCAAATTAAACAGTTTCGTCTCTATCAAAATATAATTATGTATCATATTGTATTTTTTTTTTTACTCAAGCTCAAAAAATATTAACTTTGTTCTAGAATTAAACAGAATTCCATAATGCACATGAATTTTAAAGAAAAAAGTATAATCATAAGTTAATTCTATGAAAATGAATTTAATGTGTAATTTGTATACAAAGTGTTCATTTATACTCGTACATTATTAAAAATTATCTTTTTAGACTGTGATTTAATATTCTTATTATGACTCACTTGCATATAATTCTTTTAAGTTATTTTACTTAAGTCTTTTAAGTTCTTTATTTCCCTCTTTATACTAAAGAACGACTAATCTAAAAAAGAACGCAAAAAATACGACGTGAAGTTTTTTTTTTCTTAGATTTGCAAGTATAACCATGAAAAAAAAGTCAATTGAAATAACTAAATGCCTACAAAATTAATTTTATAATCCTCTTAAAAGAAGTAGTTATGTGAATATGATGCTCTATATACAAATGATATGATAAATCTCATTTATACATTTTGATTCTACGTTGTAATTTTTTAATTTTTCAAATATTTATTTTTGTTATAAATGTATTTACATTATAGTAAATGTCTATCAAGATCTAATAAGATCTAGTTAATATCTATCAGGATTTGATGTATTTGTGTTTTAGTGTGAAACTAGGGGCAAATTCGCCCTATAAATAAAAGAACTTCCTTTATTGTAAATCATCCCTCAAGAGAAGAAATAAGAATTACTTTCTCTATTCTCTCTACTGTTCTTCTTTATTCTTTCTTATTTTATAACACGTTATCAGCACGAGAATCTGTCAAACAAGGTGAGATTATAAATCTTAAGGATTTCAAGGTTTGTAATTTCTTATGTTATTTATCTTTTGCTACTAATAATATAATTATTGTTGGATTTGAGAAAAAATAATTGGTTTGGAACCATTTAAATTTTAAATTTATTCCTCAAGAACAATATTATCAAAAGGGATGATAATATGTTGGGTTCCCATCAATTTATGTCTAAGACACCTTTATATGGATAAGACGTTGAGATTGGATCTCAATGCATGTATTGATAATATTATGATGGTTAAGGCAAAATAATGGGTATTTGATGAAAAGTCATGAAATATATCCCATTGATATGCTCTATTCCGTGAATTGAATGCGGTAGCAATAAATCATATGCATGCCTCAATTTGCTTTTGTAGTAGCTATCATAATTTGATACGCTTAAGGCATGATTATATTTCATTCCTGGGGAATGAGAAGCTTATTAATGCAAACGTGCACTTGATTGTGATGGTATCACAACTCACCTCCGAATGAGGCAGAATAACTGAGAAGAGTTATTTCGAAATCTACTTCTAAAGTAGTAAATCTGAAATTTATTCGTGTAATAGGAAATCTGAAATTTACTAAAGAAACAAGTACATGTCATGGTAAACTTGGAGTTTACTAGCATAAAAGTTCATAAGTTGACATGAACGATTGCGACATCTTAAAGATGTGCATATTAAGTATTAAAAATAGATTGAAGAATTCGAAAATTCTTCATGAACTTTAATGTTGTTTGTTCTCATGATACGTTGGTTGGACCAACTAATTTTGGGATTGGATCTCTTAAAATTTGAAAGTATAAAAGGTGAATATGGGTCCGTTCACCTATCATGTGATATGTTGAAAAGATGCATCAATAAGATGATCACATGTATATTCATTGTCAACCTACGTTTGACATTCATAAAGTTGCTTGCTCAATTAAATTTGAGTTAAAAGCATAACTTTTAGATTGTGTAATCAAGATAATTCATCTTGATGATAATGGTTTAGCATTGAATGACTTTCATAAATAGCTAAACCATCGCTAATGAGAACAAAGCTTCATGTGTTGGTCTGAAATATGATATGTTGCATACAATAACAATTGTATGTATTAGACCAATAAATTATGATTATTTCTTCCCCTCAATTGGTTCAAGGTCATGAACCAACTATTCCATCTAATAGTTTTGATGTGCGGTATACGATTAATGAATATACCATGATGCACAAAAATGGATTCTTCAAAGAAGATGAGGATGAATGTTAGTTTTCCTAACATAAGGGGGAGATTATAAGTAGCTATGAAATATGTTAGGAATTATCATAAAGTCCTCATTCATAAGATAATTCAAGTCAAATGTCGAAAGCATCTCATATTTAAGCTGCAAGTGCTCCTGTTTTGTATCCTTAAAGGACAAAGTCTATCCATGCATGAAGCACGGTAGACTAATCGGTTCTAAATGAAACAAGGAGCAAATAATCATAATAAGAAGGCAATGTGCTCTTGAAGAGCCTACGACATAACACTTCATGAAACCTTATGAGAGGTTCAGGTATCTGAAAACAATGAAGTGATGAGATCTCAAAATGTTATGTCGCATTATGAACCGATACAAAATGATATATCATTAACGATATCTTTGATATGATATTGGCGCAATATTGTAAAAGATTACGGGGATCTGAATTCTACGTTTATTTAAGCATGCTAACATATCAAGTGACATGAAAGGATGTATCTTGCTAAGTGTAAAACTTATTTGATTTGCAGTCCAGACACTTGAAGATGTCACATATGACATGTTGAATATTGTCACTTGACAAAATTCATATGAAACTTTCTAAGGATTCAAAATGTTTGAAGCATATAAAAGTTTTTGGGAAACTTATTTAGAATCCTTATATTGTATAAGCTTATAGCTTGAAAATCATTAAAACTCTTGGAGAGTTTTCAAAAGCAATAAGATTATTTGCTGAAATGCGAAACATGCCGAATTGGATTGGTCTTGAAGTACCATATCTTAGTTCAATTGGTGTACTAATGTATCTTCCAAATACTACAAGGCCTGATATAACCTTTTCGATTAATTTGTTAGCAAGATATAGTTCCGCTCCTATTAGGAGACATCAAAATGAGATCAAACACACAATTTTATTCTAAAATCTACAGTCTTAATCTTGTTGGTTATGTTGATACTGAGTACTTATCTGACCCGTATAAAGCTCGGTCTCAACTAGGCTATGTGTTCATATGTGGTGGTACTGCAATATCTTGGATATATACAAAGCAATCTATCTTAGCCACTTCATCGAATCATGCTGAGATAATAGCTATTCATGAAGCAAGCCACAAATGTGTATGGTTGAGGTCCATGATACATCTCATTCGAGAAAAATGTGGTGTGAAGTATGACAATCTACCCACAATTTTATACGAAAATAATGCATCATGCATAGCACATCTTAATGGAGGATTCATAAAAGGAGATAGAACGAAGCACACTTCCTTAAAGCTTTTCTACATACATGAGCTACAAAAGAATGGTGATATCAACGTGCAACAGATTCGTTCAAGTGAAAATATGGCTGATTTATTCACCAAATCTTCTCCAATTACAACTTTTAAGAAGATGGTGCACAAGATCGGGATTCAAAGGTTTAAGGATATTCTCATTAGGGGGAGTTAATACGCGTTGTACTCTTTTTCCCTTTCGAGGTTCTATCCCACTGGGTTTTCCTTGTAAGATTTTTAATGAGGCAGCCGATATGTGTATTGTTAGAAATGTGTACTCTTTTTCCTTCACTATACTTTTTTTCCTACTGGGTTTTTTCTAGTAAGGTTTTAACGAGGCACATTATTTATTTAGACATTCAAGGGGGAGTGTTATAAATGTAGTTACATTATAGTGAATGTCTATCAAGATCTAATAAGATCTAGTTGATATCTATCAGGATTTGATATATTTGTCATTTAGTGTGAAACTAGGGGCAAATTCCCCCTATAAATAGAAGGACTTCCTTCATTGTAAATCATCTCTCAAGAGAAGAAATAAAAATTACTTTCTCTATTCTCTCTACTCTTCTTCTTTATTCTTTCTTATTTTATAACAATTTTGGATTTATGAGATATTTATATACATTATAACAGTGAAAACTTCAGACCATTTAATTACACTTGTCATGAAAAATAAATATAATATTAGTTATAAATAGTTAAAAAAATATGAATATACCTTGACCATTATTCTGAGAAATCTACCGTACATAACCTACAAATTTAAAGCTAAATTTTTCCAATTTTTCTCAAAATAATTGGCTAATGCCAAGTGACTTATTTTTATGTCTATAGACAAATATTCTTGTGTGATTCTATCTATTAATTTATAATTAATCTATTTATTATCAAAATATATACTCCATTTCATAACTAAATGACTTACCTTATATGTTGCATGTTTTATTTTTTCTTAAAGATTCTTTTTTTTTATAAGGTTTGTTTTATAAAATCTTATTCCTTGTGTCAATTTGGCAAGTTTTATTGCTTAGTTGACATATTTACTTTATTTTTTTTTAAATCTCTCTACAATTATAAATTATTAATTTTAATTCAAAAGATTTTAAATTTATATCAAAATTTAAGAAGATAAAATACTAGTTTCTCAATAAACATGACTTGAAAAGTTGACTCTTTTTACGTAATCGAATTTATTTATATTTAGTAAAAATCAGACGAACAAAATTAGATTGGAAAACACCATTTACTTGTATTCAGAAATAATTATAGTAGGAAAAATTAGCTTGTTAAACGATGGACATCTGCATATAATAAAAAAGAATTGACAACAAAAAATCTAAAAAGTGAAGGATATGACTGTCAATAACAAAAAAAGGAAAAGAAACTTAAAATTATATATCACAGCAGTAGTACATATTAGAGAACTTTATTTCAAATTCAACTTTTATTAAAATTGAAATTTAATATCAAAATAGATATTTACTTACTTGAGTAGCCGAAAAAACAGCATGTAATATGACCATCACTCACCTACATATAAAACATAAAAATGTTAAAACAAAACAAAAATTCAAAAAATGAAGAACATGAAAATTGCATTAAATAAAGCTAACGATCAATAACGAAAGAAAAGGAGGAGGCTTAGCATCGCCTATTATTATATGATTTATTAGTCATTCCTTATATTCTCACTCAATTTAGGAAAATGTTCCACTAAAGTCATTTTTTTTTTTTATTCCAATAATATCATTCACGTCTGTGCATTTTTCTTACAAATTAATAATTGCTAAAAGTGATTCAAAAAATGAGAAAAAATGATCAAAATAGTCCATCAAGTTTGAAATTTAAATTTAAACAGTCCTTAGTAATATCAAGACTGTGTCCACAGATGGGGGTCGTACTTTCCGGATGGGGGTCCTAAGTTTTCAAATAAATACAGTACATATAAGCTTATTTCTAACAATTAATTATAATTTTTGGTGATCATCGTTAAATTTAATATCACAGTTAGAAGTTGAAAAAATTTTACTCACTAAGTTTTATAGTAGAAAGGCTATTAATATTTTATACTGTCAACTAATAAGGATCGTTTAAATTCAAGGTTCAAACTTAAGAGACTTTTTTGATCATTTTTCCCTATTTTTTGAGTCACTTTTAGCAATTATTGATTTTTAAGAAAAATGCATAAAGTTGGATGACATTATTGGAACCAAAAAAGATAAATGACTTTAGTGAAATATTTCTCAAAGTTTGGTGACAATATGAGAAATTTACTCTCTTTTTTCTAGCTTATGTGTCTACATTTTCTAATTGGATCCATTATGTCGCTAACAACATTTACTTTCAATTTTTTTAAAAAATAAAAAAATAAAAAAATATTTACTTCCAAGTCCCAACTTATTCAACCACATTATTTACGAAGAAATATTTTAAATAAATTTAAATTTATAATATGAATCTAATTTCATGAAATATTAGATTTTTTATATAGAACTAAAATTATTTTTATTTTTATGTGATAAATGTTGAATTTTTTCCTCATATATTTATTTTCTCATATTTTAAACTTTCTAAGTGAAAATTCTGATTCCGCCAAAATTTTCAATACTCCAAGCTTTTAATATTTTAGTTTTTGCCCAAAAAATACTATCACACACGAACTTGGTGGGTTAAAATTTAAAATTATTAACCTATTTTAAAATATATATTTTTCATTATCAAATAATTTTACAAAAAATATCATTAAATCAGTCTATAAATATCTTACTAGCAATGAAAAATAATTACTTATGTAATATTCATATAAGGCTTCGAACGCACAATTTTTGTATTCACTTATGGATTGTAGGTGTAATCACAATTGATGTGCATGTCAACTCACAAAACAAATATTTAAAAGATAATTTTTTTTAAAAAAAGATTGAAGTGCATTAAATGGCCAGTGTAAAAAACTTTCACTATATTATATAAATATATTTATATGCAAGCTTTCATTAAAATTGAGATTTGTAATCTTAAAAATAAGATATATAATACTCCATTAATTCCTTTTAATTTGCTCCATTTGGATTGTGATTATATTCCTAAATATTTGTGTAACACCCCGTATTCAAGTACGTGTATTGGCGTATTCAAGTACGTGTATTGGTCTTATTTATATGGATTAATTTTTTTATTTTATTTATACCGAAATTTGCCCGTCGATGGTTCCATGCGAAGGTTATTGAACAAGCTTTCCAACGATATAAGATTTCCAAAAACGGATAGGTTTCGGATATAATCGAGCACAAACTATAAAACGGTGGCCGGGATATTTGGGAATAGTAAATGTGCAGGAAAACTTCCTGCACACAAACTACTGAGGCCAGCCGAATTTTTGGGTCAACTTCGAACAATCATAACTCTCTTAATATAATGAACTGGTAGAGCTGCGACCTATGAAAAGAAAGATCTTTGAGTCTTCTTTCCAATGCAATTGGTTTCATCCAAATCAAATAGAAAAGGGGCCAAAAATATTTTCAGGACTAAAACCAAAGTGTACAACTATATAAGGAGCTACATAGTATAGTGTAGAGCCCGGATCAAGAAGATAATAAAATTCACAAGAGAAGAGTTGTAACATACCAGTGACAACAGTAGGAGAGGCCTCAGATTCCTAACAAGTAGCAAGTGCATTGAGATGATTCCGGCCAGTTTTGGTACCTGAAGTGGCGATCGGGATCTTATTAGCTCCAGTTGCAACTTTAGATAAAAAGTCAATTTCTCTGCAGATGACCAGGCTAACCACAATTGAAACACAAGTTCTTCCCCTCCTCCCAATAACCATGATGAAGCTGTCCATAAAATTTATAATAAGGATAAGGTAGGGCCAACTGAGCTCCACTAACCTGAGATTGGGTACCATATTCCTTATGACCAATGCTAGCCTGAAAACGACAATCATGAGAAGGCTTAGGATAAGGAGCATTTGTTGTCGAATATGAATTTCTAAATTTTTCTTCTTGGTCCACTGTCTACCATTTCTCTCACTATTTTGCTAACCCTACCCCTACTCTAAATATCTAAACTTTTTGTTCTGCCTCTTTTCCATCTCTACTTGTTTTTTTTCTCATCCTTCACCATTGCATATAAACCACCAGCCTGTAAATGTCCACATCATTATCCAACATTGCAGCCTTACACTCTAATACCAAGTCACAGGACAAACCAGAAGCAAAATTTCTCATTTTGGATCTCATGTTAGACACTAATTCTGGAGCATAACGGGATAACTGCTGAAATTTTAGGGCATACTCCTTCACATGCATCTTACACTACTTCAAGTTCACAAACTCTTTTGTCTTAGCCTCACTTAAATATCAAGGAAAGAAATGATAAAGAAAGGCACCTAAAAACTCATCCCACATTGTCGAATCAGCATTATCACCCCTCATCACTTTCCATTCCTCATATCGCTGGTAAGCTATGCCTTTCAACTAATACGTAGCAAACTCTACACCTTCAGAATTAGTAGCCTGCATCACTCTGAAAATTTTCTCTATCTTATTAATTAATCCCTGAAGATAATCCTTTACCATAGATCGTATAAAGGTTAGGGTATTCAACCTCATAAAATGGACAACTCGAGTGACCTCATATGAACTAACAATAGGATCAGCATAAGCATACTGACGAGTCTGAGATGTCACCAAATGAGTAAGCAGATGACTAGACTAATAGAATTCTGCATTAAAGATATCTCCCTGATGTGTCTGGAATGAGCATCACCGACTTAAAAAGCCTAAAGAAGACTAGTAGAAATAAGTGAGACCTCACATGGAGTAGTACAATCAGGAGCAGGGACCCTAGATTAGACCTGCACTCCATAAATAGGGTGATTTCCCTCCACATATTCCTCATGTAGGATAGAGGTTCTAGTAGAGTTTCTACAAACATTAGATCTTCAAGGAGGCATAATTTGAAATGCGAGTAAGCTAGGAGTTAGAGAAGTTTCAAGATCGATAGACTTTATATTTCGAAATAGAACACAAGAAAGGGAAATATTCCTAAATGCCTCGTAACCTCCTCCTTATAAGTGAGGCATTCTATACACCTAACTCTACCCAACACGGCTTGTAGATACTTAGTGACCCTAAACTGTTCTCTGATACCCAACTTGTCATGATCTGAATAGGGCCTAGTTGTGAGGGGTATCTCAAGCCCACCGAGGGCTAAAGACCACCCTCTTAACCTAACCTTTATATCACAATAAGGATAAATAATGAAGTTTACTATAGACAGTAATAAATATATATAAGATAAAAAAAGTCTAAGAATCAAAAGAACAAACCAAAACACCCCAACACTCTCCATAAAAGCCTTTAAAACTAGAATACCAAATTATGTTGGGACATTCCCTTGACTATGGCTAAAAGAAATCCAAAATGAAATACTGATCCATAATGCAAGCAATGAAATGTCTATTCTTCCAAAAGATGGAGGCTCACCACTACACAGAAGATCAACAGAAAAATATCAAATTACCTAACGCTGCACACGAGTAGCATAAAAGACCTTAGATCCTACATAATTAAATGATGCAACATCCAAGGATGGTTAGTGGGGCGAGCACTACGTGTAACTCAGGGTAAAGGATAAAATAATTCCATAGCCAAAAGCCAGTCAAAACCACATGTACAATAGTTATATATATTATATAGGATTTCGGAATAGGTACAAGGGTCATGAACATGAGATTTTAAAATATTAACATGGACTGCGTAGCTTGTTCCGTCCCAAAAGGCACCTATAAGGATCAACTTTTTGATAAAATATGTGAAATATGTGTTTTTGTGTTATTTGATTAGTTTACCACTCTCCGTTGTTTCATTATGGTATTTATGAAGTGTGGGGGAAATTTGAACAATTTTTGATGAATTTTGGTATCATTTATGCGATATTATAGTTTTTGAGAGAGTCTTATTTTGGACTTATGAGGATATCTTTTGATCTGTGCAATGGATGACCGAAATAACAGTGCCAACAGCTCCAGAATATCAATTTTAGGCTGGGTAGACCTTTGGTTTGGGTCCTGGTGCACCCGAGCTCATTTCGACCTAATAGTCGAAAAATTGGAAAATTAAAAATATGAATGTGGGACCTATATTTGGTTGAAGTGACCTCGAATGGAAAATTTGACATTGCCAGCAAATCCAAAATATCAATTTTAGGGTGGTAAGATGTTTGGTGTGATTTTATGGCTTTTAATTATCATTTCGACCTTCGGTTTGGAAAATTATAATTTTGGGTTTCGGGGGTCAACTTTTTGAAAATGATGTTTTTTCAAAAAAATGACCTCGCCAACGCATTTGAAATGTTAACTTTAGCGTGGTTACATAGTTCGTTTACATATATCAAACTCCAAACAAATTCCAGGCACCCTATCAAAGTCCGGGTTGGACTTAAAAATTAAAAACAACAACTTTTTCCTTGTTAGTGCAAATTTTCTACACTATTAAAATAGTTTTTGGGTCCATTTTGCTCATTTTTCATCTTGAATTTTGAGAGTTAAACCCTAAAATAGTATGGGAGCTTGAAAGTGCAGCTTGTGGGAGCTTGGAAAGCTTCATTAACATCTATTTCTTGATTGTATTATGGATTTGAGGTACGAATTCACCATTTTCTTAGTAATTTCTTGATAAATTTCTCAAAACCCCAAAAATCTTAGGGCTTGATCTTAAACCCCAATATCCTTTCTTTTCACTTGAATAATATTTTTATCTTATAATTACTAGTTTTTCATCAATTTAACCTTCAAAACAACCCCGATTCTTGATTTTAACCGAATTTCAAAGATTTTACTCAGTAAAGGTTAAAAAAGTTTTTTCTTCAATTTGAACCTCATTTTTTACTCGATTTAACTTGGATTTTAAGCTGTAGGTTTCTAAAATTATGGGAAGATATTTTTGAAGTAAAGTTTCAATTTTGCCTTTTTTTTTCGAAAATCCATTCCGGGGGTCCATTTTGATCCCAATGCAAAAGTAGTCAATATGGGTGTCGTTGATTTTGTTTTGACATGTAGACTTCATATTTGATGTTTTTAGTGGAGTTTGAGATTGTTTCGTAAAAAGTAAGGTCGTGGGTTCAAAGTGCAGCGGACCAATTTTAGACTGGGCTGGGTAGTAAATGATGGTACAAAATACACGTTAAGGGTGGGAACTAATTATAAAAAATGATATCTATGTGTTTTTCCTGTGTGGGGGCTTATATGTGATGTAATTATCAAAATTAAGATATTATGTGATGTGAGTGACAGTGTGGGTCCTGTGTGATATTGATAGTCTTGAATACATGTGAATAGTTATATTGTGTTGTTGAAATATCTAATGTGGAACCATTTTTGTATTATGATATATTCATACTTGTTGGTATATGAGACATGTGGAAATTCATATATCAAATAAAAATAATGAGTGGATATTGGCTCACATGATTGTGAAAATATATCATTGTGGTTAGTTATAAAAATGTATCATTGTGGTTGATTGTGTAAATATATCAAGTGGTTGATTGTGGAAATAATCATTGTGATTGGTTATGAGTATTAAATTTCATATGATACTCATTCATGAAACATTCACCTATGGTTTGATACATAATAAATTGTTCATTATTTTTTGTAGAAAATCAAATAGGTTCGATAAACAATACCCCCTTCTTCATCAATTCTGTAAGAGGTAAATTTGCCCGAATCAAGATCATATCCAAACTTATTTCTCTGCTTTGAGTTGACGATATAGCAATTTTATTTGGGTTTATCAGTTGAAGCAGGAGACAATATACCTTTACATTTTTGATTATTCTTTGATTCAAAGTATTGTTCCATCTCACCTGAAAAAACAAATAACATTTCAAGAACAAATCTAGTTCTGCTTCCGTGTTACTTTTGTATTATTTTTTATTTTTACATTTTATTGTGTTTGATTCCGCGTAATCTTTTTCAAGATCGGTTTTTGGTACCACCGTGACAACACCTGAGTAACACTAGCAACAACTTTTTAAAACCTTCCCCAATGGATGTGCCAGACAAGAGATATTGTAACACCTTATAAAATCCTTTTCTTGGGATATGTCAGAAAGGAGATATGAGATATGTTGATTGTATACAGGTTGACGAACCCCCCATGGGTCCTGTGTTGGGAGGCTTGCCTCTGTAGGTGTATAGGGGGATTATACAATGATCTCGGAGGTTGTACAATGAACTCATGCATCATCATCATATACATTGCATTTACTTTATTGTATTTATATTATGTTGTATTTCCGCATTGACTTTCCATTTATGTAATTGTCTTATCTTCTTTTACTTGTATTTAATGATCTTGTATATTCATGTTCCCTTTTTTTCTACTTATATGTGATATGATGCATACTTATGTTCTATCTAGCTATGATATTTTAATATATGTGATATGTTAGAACTGTTAGTGCAAGCGGTGTGAGTTACTATTATGGGACATTTTCTAATTGTAGGTGACGTGCCCTTAGTGTATATTTTGTATGCTTTATTTACTTTTGTCTTGGTCGGCCTATGATACCTACTGAGTACAAGTGGACCGTACTCATGCCTACTGCACCCTTTCAGTGTAGGTCCTAGAGTGATCCTCAGCTTGGTTGACTCAAGCGATTGTTAGAGCTTCTAAGGTAGTGGTTTGACATTCATGCATCAGGAGTTCACCTCTATCTTTCTATAGTATTTATATTTTTATTAGTATTCAGAGACAGATATTATTCCTTTATGGTTATTTTCTGATGTATTTAACTCCTGGATTATATTAGTAATTCTTACACTATTGACACCTTGTTTTATACATGATTGGTATTGTGGATAAGTTCTTTCTACATTGTTATGATTACTTATATGGTTCGACTTTATTTTAGAAACCATACCTTGGGGTATTTCTATCTTTTTCTCTTTTTGTATTAGTTTGGGTGATAGGCTTATTTGTCAAGGTACTTTGCAACAAATGCTATTAGGTTTCTCGTTTTGAGGTAATGACAAATTGGTAGCAGAGCAACCAAGTTTCATTAGTTTCAATGGTGTAAGAATGAAATGTCTAATAGAGTCTCGTAGATTGATATGTAGACGTCTGTATCTATCTTTGAGATTTTATAGGATGTCTTTGGAAAACTTCTGCCATTTTATTCTTTATCATACGAAGTTCTTTTATACCTTGCATTCTGAGTTGTGTTTCACTCTTTCTGCACGGATGGTGTGGTTTATACTACTATCAGTTGAGAGATATTGTGAGAGATTGGTGGAGATTATTTGTCAGTTGTAGGCCTATTGATGATCCTGAGTTTTTATAGGATTTATTTACTGATGCCTTCCTGGAGAGATTCATGCCTTATAATTTGAGGGATCAGATGTAGGACGAGTTTGATCATTTGAAGCAGGTCTCCATGATAGTTGATGCGTATGAGACACACTTCCATGTCCTGTACAGATATTTTTATGATAACATTTCCACTAAGTCTATGAAGATTTAAAAGTTCGTGAAAGGTCTGGATGTTTCTCTGTAGTTGGCAACATCTCTGATGGTTATGTTTAGGGTTTCTTTCCAGAGTATAGTGGATCATGCTAAGATAAAAAAGGGTATTCTTTGTGCATCTCGAGGAGGTGCCAGAAAGGCGTGATATTTTGGTGAGTTAGGGAGTAAGACCATTCGAGGTAGAGATTTTAGAGGTTCTCATGGATACCATGGTAGGCCAGTAGTGGCTTTACAGAGTTCAGGTGGTGGATCTTCTAGTTCAACAGTTTAGGATAGTCGTTCGTGCTTAGTTATACCTTCTCCTATTGAGGCTAGTCATAGAGGTTGCTATATGTGTGATAAGATTACACATATGGCCAGAGAATATCCCTGTTGGGTTATTTGGGCTACTTCTATTTCAGTTGTGAGAGAGGTGCGAGAGGTAAAGATGGTAGAGCCTGTGGTAGTGGTCGTGGGCCACCCAGGCAGTTGGTGGTTGTGGTAAGTGTTATGCTATACCAGCCAGACTTGAAGTAGAGGCTTCTGATGCTTTGATTACAGGTATCATCCCCATTTATTTCAGACCTGCATCTATATTATTTGATTCGAATTGATTTTCTCCTATGTGTCTATATATTTTTCTTTGGGTTTTAATTCTGTTAGTGATCCTCTTGCCATGCCTATTCATGTATCTACCTTGGTAGGTGATTCTTTAGTGGTGGATCAGGCGTACCAATTTTGTGTTTTGACTTTTTTCGGGCATGAGATTTTGGTAGATTTGCTTGTATTAGATAAGGTCGATTTTGATGTTATTTTGGGAATGGATTGGTTGGTTCCTTATCATGCTGTCTTAGATTATTTTTCCAAGACTGTGACTTTAGCTTCGTCGGGTGTGCCAAGGATTGCTTGGAAGAGTGCACTTATTCGGGTCCTAAGAGTATTATATCTTATGTTCAGGCACATAAATTGATTGAGAAGTATGTTTATCTTACTTGGCTCATATTCAAGACACCAGTGTTGTTTCTCCTCCTTAGATTTTATCCGTATTTTTCCATAAGTTTATGGATGTGTTCCCTATGGACTTGCCTGGTATGCCTCCAGATCAAGCTATTGATTTTGCTATTGATGCTGAGTGATACGTCCAAATTATACCTCTCTTATGAGAGAGTAAGTAGTCACTGTCAAATATAGAACCCAACTAGGTTGGGTGTCGAATCCCATAGGGAATACTGTGTTCACTAAGTATTGTGATTGTTATTAGACTGTTGATCAAATGTTCCTGAATAAGACAGGGTTTTGATTTATAAATTGTGTTCTAAGTAATTGTAACAGAGTTGTTCCAACTAATGATTCTTTCTGCTAGTAATAATTCAATGATATTAAATAAACTAGAGTTATGGTTACCAAGATGTTTAAACAGTTAGGGTTGTGAATCACTTTTGAGTTCCACTCAATAACTTCAATTGCAAGAGCAGCTGAATTCTAGTGCTTTCCCATTAGTTTCTCAACCTTAATGGATAGTTTATCCTTTAACTCTCTCAACTTAAAGAATATATTGATTATTCAACCATTTTTCTCATGTAGGTTAATCCTTGTTAAGGCATTCTCCATTAATCTAAAGATTTATGTCTCTAGATTTCATGTAAACCCTTTCTTTTCCTAACAAACACTTTTCTATTCGAAGAAGTGATTTTTCTCGGGTTCACTTTTCAAATTTGCAACCAAGAAAAATCATTATAGTGAAGAAGGGTTTATGCAATATCAATTACCTACAGAAACTCAATTGGAATCACAACCCATATCAATTGCTTACATCAAGGTTCCTATAACCCTAGTTGTGGGAGCTTATCCACTCATCTCCATAGAAGAAAGAGAAAGAATACTTGTATTATTCATAAACAAATTCAAAGTTCACTTACAAAGGTTACAAGAATTAATTCTTGAATTTTCAATAGAAATGGAATGATTAGATTGACAAATGTCGTTTGATTAATAAATTTCTATGTTACAGAGAGTTTCAAAGATGAAAAACTAGGATAAAAACAATCTCTAAGATTCATAATATCCTTAATAAAACCCTTGCTAGGTATTTATATGCTCCCAGGTTTAGAAGGTTTAAAATTTAAACTAAGAAAATATTGCGTCCAAATTGATGGTCCAACTGACGGTTCGTCGGGAGTCTGATGGTCCATCACATGGACCGTCACTTAGTGCGCCAGGATGTCATGTTCTTCTTAAGCTTGATGTCTACATTGGTGGACCATCGATGGACCGACGGTCCGTCGCTTAGGCTTCTGAAATTTTGCATTCTGCTTAAGTTTGGCGGCTATCTTGGCCGACCGTTGATGGTCCGACGGTTCATCGCACGGACCATCGCTCAGGCTTCTAAAATCTTGCATTCTGTTTAAGTTTGAAGGCCAAGTTGGCGGTCCACCGTAAGCTTGACAGTCCGCTACTTGGGTCGTCGAATGGGTCTTCTATTTGGAACTATCTGTTTAGCTCTGATGGTCCACCTGGCAATCCGTCGCATAACTGACGATCCGCTATTTGGTCTGTCATTGACCTTTTTCTTCTGTTTCCTGAGATTTCTCCATCAACTGACTCCTCAACCTGAAATCACTCAAATCCACTATTAAATACAACTTTAGTTTCTTGAAAACTCAGAATTTTCCCAAGAAAAAGGTGCAAAATATTCCATCAAAAGCTGGAACATCAGCACCCTCAACTTAAGATAATTGCATGTTCTCAAGCAACTCAGCACCAGATTACAAATATAAGCAATAAAATGATAGGCATTTAACTTGCTGAACCATTTTTCTCACAACCATTCACTTTTCCTCATACTTATATGCCTCAACATATTAGAGTCCATAACTGGCATTATTTTACAATCAATACAGATACACAAACATGGATACAAGAATCTGCAGAGATCAGCTAAATTAAGTGTGGTTTAGATTGCCCTCAAAGTCAAGGAGATCCACCCCTCATTTTATTATGTGGATACACATCAGAACTCTCACACTCGTCAAAGAAGTTACAAACTTAGTACACATACCCATAGGCTTGCCCTTATCATCTAGCGCTCCCTTATAGTTGATTCACTAAGATCAAGTAAGTCTTTCTCAGGTTTATGATAAGGCTTCAGGGTTAGGTAAGGAAGGACTTCTGGGAAAAAGTGACTCAATACTAGGATTTAACTCTCTTTTCCCTCATGTTCTACCTACCAATGCCATTTTTGAAAAAACTTATTCACCTTTTTCTCATTCATTTACACTTTACCATAGCAACCCTTTTCTCACCTTTTTATACATATATGAGCATCAGTCACCCTCAACTTATGCTGATTCAATCTATCAAGGTACATAATGTCTTGAGTAGACCAGGGCCGGATGCTCTATACCATGCTTTAAACTAACTTTCCCTTAGACAGCTAACAACTTTGACAATAGCCACCCTCAACTTAGGTGTTTTGCTTAAGTTTAGGTTCACAATGCCTACTATTGGGCCAGGGCCAGAGCTATGTGTTAAAAACTTGAAGAGATTTAACTAGAGTGATCGGTGATGAAGAAAAGAAATTAACATAAGCTCAAATAAGGGTTCAAAAGTGGAAAATTCTTTTTGGTGGGGTTAATTGTTTTGGCTAAGTGGACTAAAATCACAAGGCGGCCTGCTATCATTTCTTATTTCATCAACTACAACAAAACATCAATTGAACCAGGCAAGTTCTAGGTACTACACTAAGTAAGAACTAATACAAATACTCGCACACATAGGCAACTGAGTCATACTCATTCTACTGTTCCTAAGATTTACATCACATGTCATGCACATTTTACAAGTAAATGCAAACTACAGATTCACTAATAGTTGATAACATATACTAGAAGGCAAAAGTAAACAGTCATATGAACATAGTCATAGCTTAATACCAACATCATTCATCATCTATATTCACAACAATGTGCTAACAGAAACAATACTTTTATTTTATGGACCAACATTAACAAAAAAATAAGATTTAAGAAAGGAAAAATGCAAGCCTAAAGGTAATCCTAGAAAAGAAAAGAAAATGCTAACTTAAAAGACGAACTTAAATATAATCCTAGACATGCCGATTCTCCTAGATAGCACATGGGATAAAAATAATATGGAAACACAATCCCCCATGGTACAAGTACACCATGCCCCACAAAAAATATAGGCATTATCCTCAAAGCATCAATTAAAAGTACAAAGGAGTGGGTATACTTGTATTTTCTCTTATTCATCTGACGCATCTGTGAAGTGTGGTGAGGTTCCAGCATCCTCACCTGGTGCAATGTTGACCCCCATAGTAGTGGGGATACTCAAAAACTCTCCCTTCGGATCAGAGGTATAATATCTTGGACTGGGTCTGAAGTTTGCCCCCTAATTGTGGCAGAACTGGTAGACACTAGCTACTTTATCTTTAACCCTCTTCCTTCTTCTCACTTTGTATCTCCTTGGTATCCTACTGGGTTTCCTCTAATCAATGCTATTCTCGTTCCTCGGGTGTCATGCCTTCCCTTTTTTTCTCTTTTCAGCTTTCTTTTTAGCACGTTCATCTACCTGTTGCTTTTATTTATCTTTCATGGGTCTCCCCATCAGATCAATAATTCCTTCATCATCATCATCACTCATTACTAAGGCTGGATCAAAAGTGGGCTGCTGTGACTGCCTGTTCTTTAACTCTTCGATGTCAGCCTGTGCTTTTTTAAACTCTGCCAAGAACCTTTCTAAGTCTGGAATAGACAGTGAATCTAGCCTTTTGTTAATTCTCTCCTCTATGCGATCCATCCTCATCTGAATACCTTGGAAAGGATGTATTGACTCAGCTATAATTCTGTCAACAAAAGGCTTGAATTTTGCAGCGCAAGTATCAAGCTGCCTTTTGAATTTCTTTTGCAATTTTATAGACTTAACAAAGTTTTCTTGCGTCAACCTATATTCTGCAAATTCTGCCCCACCCATTTGTGGTGTAGATTTTGACCTTGCAGAAGCACTTGATGGGACATAATTAGGTAGTACATAAGTAGTAATCGGTAATGACATACCTATTAGAATCTCTGAAGTATCTGGGGCTGATGTTAACTGAGTTTGGTAGGGTAGTGGTTTGGTGACCCTCATTTTAAATTTCAAGTCATCCTTGGACTTCTCAATATCCTGCTATGTGTCGCACGAACTTTATTATCCACTCCATGAATTAGAGGTACACCTGCCTGCCTAGTAAGTAAGGAAATAGTAGAGCGCTTGCCACCTTATGTGTTCTCACAAATAGCTCATCAACAATGATCTGATCGAAATCAATCTTCAGTCCTGGCAGTAAACTAGCCACAAGTACGGCCTGGTGAATATCTAGATTAGCGTCACCTCCCATTGTCATAAGTCTCAATCGAATAATAGCCCACCAAAATCTAGCCTGGAAGTTAAGGGATGACTTTGCTATGCGCTCATATGGGTTTATAGCCCAGGAAGGATTTCCATCATCAGTTAACACTCTACCCAACCAGCCTCTTTGGGCAGATGCGTTATGCACTCGATACTCAAGTTCTGAAATAGCAGATAGGGCTTCATAATCTGGCCTAAACAGCATCCTGTTGATAGTTCAGGCTGATATATTAATAGTGACTCCTCGGACTGGCACTGACTCCCTATTCAGCAGATTGGAAATTTTCGAGTCCTTTAGAACATCCTTTTCTGCCAGTACCAAATAGTTAGCAAATAATTACCTTACCAGATTTGGCTGATATGATTCGGGGGGCTTACTCATCCATGCTAATTCGTACTCATTAAAATGATGCTCTAACTCAGGATACTCATGTAGCTCCATCGTTACAATCTGATACTCCTCAGTAAATGGTCTTTTCACTGTCTACTTGCTGTTGGTGCCAACACCTCATAAAATTTATCCCTTGTTCCACCAAGTTGCCATCTGATGGCCTTTCTAATTTAAGGATCTTTACATCTGATCAAGTTGCCATCCTCAGTCTCAGTCTCAACATCGATTGCTTCATTTTGTGCCTCTACATTGGTAGCCTTAGTTTCAACCTCAACTGGATTGGGGTGAGATATGACCACCCTATCCTCATCAGGGCTCGAGTTAGTACTAGTGGTGCTACTGTAACTCTCCTCTTTAGACTGGGAGAGTGTTGGAAGTGTTTGATCCCTTTGATGAGTGTTGAAGGCTGGTGCCTTTTTGCTCCTAGAAGGTTCACCTCGACCTCTTGCCCGACCACCGCCTCTAGTCATGGGTGTTTCGTGCCATGGTACCTGAAAAATAAGTATGGAGTCAATTGCAAAACCAAAAATATGCAAAAACAATAATAAACATTGACTTGACGATCACACTGACGGGCCGTCGATGATTTTATGGGTCTCCGGTTAAGCTGTCAGGCTTTATCCAGTGAGTTTTGATTTTTAGTGCCTTACGACGGTTGAACTGGCGGTCCATCAGGTTACAAACGGTCTGCCAAGTTGTCCATTATGGTTTATCCAGTAAACAACTTCCCTTGGATATTTGCAATGGACAACCTGACGGTCCGTCACAGATTCGACGGTCCGCCAAGGTGACCGTCAGTCCCCATTTTCAAATTTAGGCTTCTTTTTGGCATTTTGTCGAACAGATGGTATATCTTATTCTATTTTTAGCATAGAAACAACAATAATTCTATGTTTTCACACTCATTTTTCTACTCTAAACACGTGGGTTACTCAAACTTTACCCAAGCAGCATATACCAAAGTTCAGAACTCAAAACATTAACAATTTAAACCACAAAAGAAGGTAAGATAAAATTTTATGTCCCACAACTATTTTAATTATGTTTTATACTTTGGAAAAGCAAGAAAATGAGTTAAAATCATACCTTGATAATGCAGAAGTTTCACTGTAGTTGCTTGCACTTCAGAAAGAAAAGTTAACACTTTAACCTGTGATTTCTTTTTTTGTTGTGATGAGGAGAAAAGAAGGGAGGAGGCTTGTTTAAATAGAGAAGAAGAAAGAAGTTGGAGAGTCTTAGAGGGAGTAACTTTCTTCAGATGCTATGAATTCAAAGGGAGTTAGATAGTTTTAGAATTCCAAAAGGTTACAATATGTGTAACCACCCTATTTTATCTGTTTAAAAGATTTTGGGTCAAGCACGGGTTATTTAAATAGGCATCCGACTTAAACCGACCCGACCCATGACTAGGGTTAAGTTTACGGTTAACCCAACGGTCTGTCAGCTTTGTGACGGTCTACCAGGTTGACCGTCAGTTCTTACCAGAGGTGTACCTTCTAGACTATTTTGTGACGGTTGCACTGACGGTCCATCAATTCTGCGATGGTCCATTGAGTTGTCTTTCAGCCCCTTCCAGAAACTCAAATACTTAGCCTTAGGTTGATGGAAGAAGTGACGGTCCGCCAGGTTTACGATAGTCCGCCAACTCGACTGTCAATCCTTATATATTATACTTAACTTCTTGGCATGGCTTTGGCGGTCCAAGCGGTAGTCCGTCGAGATCTTGACGGTCCATCGGTAACTCTATCAACCTCCTCACAACTATAAAACTCCATTCTTTCCTGGTTTTCAGTCCTGCATACTTCACAAACATATCAAATTGCACAAAAAAAAACCAATAAAAGAACTTTAGCTAAGATTACAACAACACTAGGTGGGTTTCCTTCCACTAGCGCCTTATTTAATATTGCAGCCCGATGTATTCATCTCGATTACTCAGACTTTATTGAGATAGATAGTGACTATGCACTTTATCGAGTCCATTGGACCGATATACAACTTCATTCATTACCCATTCACTTTGAAGACACTTCCGTCTTTGATTGCAAGTTCAACCACTCCAGACGAGTAGACTTGACTATCTTGAAATAGGCCTTACCATTTTGATTTAAGCTTACCTGGAAACAACTTCAGTCTAGAGTTGAAGAGAAACACCTAATCACCTTTATGAAAATCTCTTTATTCAATTTTCTGATCATGGTACTTCTTCATCTTCTCCTTGCGGAGATTATCTCTTTCATACGCCCCGAGATGGAACTCATCCATCTCATTCAGCTGCCCCAATCTCAACTGAGTTACCTCATTCCAGTTCAAATTTAGCCTCCTAAGTTCCCACAACGCCTTATGCTCCAATTCAATTAGTAAATGACATACCTTTCCATAAACCAACAGGTACGGTGACATGCTGATCAGTGTCTTGAAAGCTATTTTGTATGCCCATAAGGCATCATCAAGCTTCCTAGACCAGTCTTGTCTACTAGCATTCACTGTTTTAGAAAGTATGTCTTTGATCTCTCTGTTTGAAATCTCCACTTGCCCATTAGTTTTTGGGTAGTATGGAGTCTCTAATTTGTGATGCTTAACACCATACTTTTCTAAGGCAGCTCGAAACACACTATTACAAAAGTAAGATCCACCATCGCTTATAATGGTACGTGGCACCCCAAATCGAGAGAAAATGTTCCCTTTTAGGAATGTTACTACTCTCTTCCCTTCATTGTCAGCCAAAGCGATGACTTCAACCCATTTTGATACATAATCAACAACAACTAGAATGTATTTCATCCCATATGATCTCACCAAGGGTCCCATGAAGTCGATGCCCCATACATTGAATAATTTCACCTCTATTATTCTTGTCAAAGGCATTTTATGGTGCTTGGAGATTGACCCCTGCCTCTGACATTGGTCACATCTTCTCACAAACTCATAAGCATCTTTGAATAAAGTCAGCCAATAGTAGCCGCTTTGTAGCACCTTTCTAGCAGTACGTTCACTAGCATGATGACCTCCAACCGGGGAAGCATGACATGCTTCCAATATACTCGACATATCTACTTCTGGAACATACCTGCTTATGATATTATCGGCACATCACCAAAAAAGATACGGCTCATCCCAAAAATAATGTGTCACATCATGAAGAAATTTCTTTCTTTGATGAAAAGAAAGATTTTTTGGAATCACCTCACTCACCACATAGTTTGCGCAATCAGCATACCAAGGCATTTTCTCCATAACAGCAGCCAAGATTTCCTCATCTGGAAATGCATCATTGATCTCAAATTCATCTCTAACTACTTGTTCACTTTCCAGCCTTGACCGATGATCCGCAACTTGGTCTTTGCAACCCTTCCAATCTTTGACTTCAAAGTCAAATTCTTGAAGCAGCAGCCTCATCTAATTAACCTTGGTTTTGCATCCTTTTTCTCCATCAAATATCTCAAGGATGCATGGTCAGTGTGGACCTCTACCTTGGTACCTAACAAATATGCCCGGAACTTTTCAAAAGCATACACAACTGCTAGAAGTTCCTACTCAGTCATAGTATAATTATTTTGATCCCCATTTAGGGCCTTGCTTGCATAATATATCAAATGGAATAACTTCTCTTTCTTTTGGCCAAGAACTGCTCTGAGTGCCACTCTACTGGCATCACACATAATCTCAAACGGCTTCGTCCAATCAGCAGTAACAATAATTGGAGCCTCTACTAGTTTTAAATTAAGGCATTCAAAAGCCTTACTACAGTCATCTTTAAAAGTGAACTTAGCCTCCTTCTCCAAAGGTTTTCAAAACGGGTTTGCAATCATTGAGAAATCCTTTATGAATCCATTGTAGAACCCCGCATGACCGAGAAAGCTACGTACCCCTTTGACTGAGATAGGGGGAGGTAGTTTCTCAATCACTTGAACCTTTGACTTATCTACCTCAATGCCTTTAGTAGAAATTTTGTAACCAAGAGTAATGCCCTCCTTCACCATGAAATGGCATTTTTTCCAGTTAAGAACAAGGTTGAACTCTTCACGCCATTGAAACGCCCAACTAAGATTTAGCAAGCAGAGCTCAAAAGAATCACCAAACACTGAGAAGTCATCCATAAACAACTCCAAGGTGTCTTCAACCATATTAGAAAATATCGATATCATGCACCACTAAAAAGTGGCGGGTGTATTACACAAATCGAAAGGCATTCACTTAAAAGCAAACATACCATATGGGCACGTGAATGTCATCTTTTCCTGATCTTTAGGAGCAATAAAAATCTGGTTGTAACCAGAGTACCCATCTAAGAAACTGTACCAACCCCTTCCTGCTAGCTGATCAAGCATCCGATCCATGAAAGACATCGGGAAGTGGTCCTTCAATGTCCATGAGTTGAGTTGTCTATAATCCATACACACCCTCCACCTAGTAACAGGCCTGAGTGGGATCAAATCATTCTTCTCATTAGCCACAACTATCATGCCCCCTTTCTTGGGCATGCACTGAGAAGGACTCACCTACTTACTATCTTAAATGAGGTATACCACCCCTGCTTTTAGCCAATTAATAATTTCTTTCTTCACCACCTCTTGTATAAGTGGGTTTATACAACACTAGTGTTCAATATTCGGAACAAAATCCTTCTCTGGATGAATCTTATGCGTACATATACTAGGAGGGATGCCAATAATGTCTGCAATTATCCAACCAATAGCCCTCTTATATCTCTTTAGAATAGAGATGAGAGCTTTCACTTATTGCTCACCCATATCAGTAGCAATAATAACAGGTAGTGTATTCCCACTACCTAGGAACACGTACCTTAAATCACCAGGAAACTCTTTCAGCTGCAAGGTAGGTGGATTTTCTATAAAAGGCTTAGCAGGTGAACTTAGATGATTTTTCAAGTCCAAATCCAACTTCTTGGGTACATATGAATAAGATCCTATGTCTGTTAATGCACACACAGTCTCCTCATAATCTTTGATACAGTTATGATCGAAATTCATCAATATTGAGACTAAAGTCTCGACAAAAAAGTTTTCTTCTATAGGTACTTCCTGCTCCTCTTCATAATAGTCATCCACAATAGAAAATATGTTCATATATTTATGTTGTTTCATGGAATAGCATACATCAAATTGAATTACCTCATCATTCAGCCTGAATAGTAGCTCATTTGCCCTCAAATTAATAAGTACACTCCCATTTGCGAGGAAAGATCGACCCAAGATTATGGGCACCTCAAAATCTACCTCACAATCAAGAATGACAAAGTCATCCAGAAATATGAAATTATCCACCTTTACTAGTACGTCATATAAAATCCTCACTGGCCGCTTCACAGACCTGTCCGCCATAACTAGCCTCATGTTTATGGGAGTAGGCTCCCCCAAACCCAACTTCTTATACACAGCAAGCGGCGTCAAGTTTATGCTAGCTCCCAAATCGCATAGAGCTTTTGGAAAATCAAGAGGCCAATAGGGCACGGGATAGTAAATTCTCTCAAGTATACCTTCTTCTGAACCAAAGACCTTGTGGAGATAGTACCATAATGATGGAGATTGTCCACCGGCTCAAAGATAACTGTCTGCTTCTTTGTGACAAGGTATTTCATGAATTTTGCATACCCGGGCATTTATTCCAATGCCTCCACCAATGGAAAATTTATTGTCAACTACTTAAGCATGGCCACAAATTTGCCAAACTTTGTGTCGTCGGCCTTCTTCTTCAATTGATGGGGAAATGGGGGAGGTGGTTTTAGGAGAGTGGTAACCACAACTTCATCCTCTTTTTCCTTGCTCTTCTTCAACTCATTAACCTGCCGATGATTGGATGGTGAATCATCAATAACCTCATCCAGTTTCTTAGATGCCACTGGATTACTTTATTCAAGCTCAACATCTTCTTTGATAACCTCTTTAATAAAAATTTTGCCCACAGAAAGGCCTGGTAATACCCTACTACTCAGTGTGGTAATTGCCATGCAAGAGCCATAATTTCGAGGATTCTAAACTGTATTACTTGGTAAAGTTCCACTTTTCCTCTAATTTAATGCTGTTGAGAGTTGGATCATTTGCTGCTCCAACTATTTGATAGATGTATAGTGTGAGTTTACCAGCTGATTCATGAAAGAAAAATAACTCTTCATAGTAGTCACCTTGGAGTTGATAGTCTCAACTCCTTTTAATAATTTCTTCATCATGTCCTCCATGGATATCTTGCCCAAGCTAGTTGAAGCATTATCTCTACTTTCGGGAGGTACATATTATCCACTCCTATCATTCTTACTCTTCCAGTTCCCTTAATCTCTATCGTTGTTACCAGCCTTATCATAATAGTTCTGACCTTGATTTCCTTGGTTATTTCCTCAGAAATCCCCTAATTATTTAGATAGTTTGCCTTTTTTCCTAATCAGAGTTAGCTCTTCCCTAGGATGCAACAACTTTCACTTTCTTCATTTTTCTAGACAAGAGATACTTAGTCAAAAAATCCATCTATGTCTTCAAGTGTGCCATGTCCTGGTCACGTTCTTCCTCCTTCTTGCATTGCTCTGCAGTTATACTACCAGACACAGTAGAGTTTGCTACCATAGAATCCCTGGTATGCCAAGCTTTACTCTGTTTGGTCATCCTATCAAGCATCTTCAAAGCCTCTGGAAAAGTATGGTAAAAAAATGACCCTCCTATAATATTATCCACGACTGGTTTTGTAATAGAGTTCAAAGACCAATAAAGAGTCTCCATTAAATGAATATCCATCATGTTATGGTTTGAGCATTGCATCATATTCTTTTTAAAACTCTCTTAGGTCTCATGAAGAGCTTTAGTGGGAAGCTATCGAAAGTTACTGATTTCATCCCTCAACTGTACCCTCCTGGAAGGTGGAAAGACCCTTTCTAGGAAAGCCTCTTTCAACTACCTCTAATTGGTGATAGAGTCGGGATTTATCCCATTGAGACATAATATCGCCTCTCCGGATAGACACAATGGAAATAAACACAGGTGGATAGCATTCTGACCCACTCCTGGGTTATCGAAAGACTTGCAAATAGTGATAAAGTTCACCAAGTGCATATTTAGATCATCTCCAAGAAGACCACCGAACAACCCCTTAAGATGAAAGAGTTGAATAATCGTACTGATAATATTGAATTTAGCTCCAGATACTAGAAGTTGAGGAATGATAGCTCCAGTTGCACCTGCTCTATCCATTCCATCTTCGTTGTCATTCAGAACAAACTATACCGATTGTCGATCCAACCTCGCCATAAAGGGACATTTCCTTTTTACATTCCCATTCACTGGTGCAGCCACATTCTCTGCACGCCTTAGGTTAACAGGATCTAACAAATCATCATCCCCCAAATCATCATCATCAGGATTAGGATGACAAGCTTGCTGGCCATCATTCTGCTAATTTAGTTGAGCTCTAGCAAGAGTGGCTAGTCTTTCAGCATCTTGGGGGTCTGCTATTGCCAATTTACTGTGGTTCTGGATGTATTAGTAATAATGGTGCACCCAATATCCATGTACTTGGCATACAAAATAATTACCTTGCACAGAACAAAAACAACAAACAAAAGTAAAATTTGAGAAACTTGACGAAAGGTTAATTAACAAACACAAACTTAATTGACAAATGTATTCCCCAGCAACAGTGGCAAAATTTGATACGCCCAAATTACACCTCTCTAACGAGAAAGTAAGTGGTCGCTGTCAAATATAGAACCCAACTAGGTTGGGTGTCGAATCCCACTGGGAATACTATGTTCATTAAGTATTGTGATTATTATTAGACTATTGATCAAAGGTTCCTAAATAAGAGGGGTTTTGATTTATAAATTGTGTTCTAAGTAATTATAGTAGAGTTGTTTGAACTAATGATTCTTTCTACTAGTAATAATTCAATGATATTAATCAAACTAGAGTTATGGTTACCAAAATGTTTAAATAGTTAGGGTTGTGAATCACTTTTGAGTTCCACTCAATAACTTCAATTGCAAGAGTAGCTGAATTCTAGTGCTTATGCATTAGTTTCTCAACCTTAATGGATAGTTTATCCTTTAACTCTCTCAATTTAGAAAAATATTGATTATTCAACCATTTTCTTATGTAGGTTAATCCTTGTTAAGGCATTATCTATTAATCTAAAGATTTATGTCTCTAGATTTCATGTAAACACTTTCTTTTCCCAACAAAAACTTCTCTGTTCGAACAAGTGATTGTTCTTGGGTTCACTTTTCAAGTTTGCAACCAAGAAAAGTCATTAGAGTAAAGAAGGGTTTATGCAATATCAATTACAAACAGAAACTCAATTGGAATCACAACCCATATCAATTGCTAACATCAAGGCTCTCATAACCTTAGTTATAGGAACTTAGTCACTCATCTCCATAGAAGAAAAATAAAGAATACTTTTATTATTCATAAACAAATTCAAAGTTCACTTACAAAAGTTACAAGAATTGATTCTTGAATCTTCAGTAGCACTGGAATGATTAGATCCACAAATGTCATTTGATTCACAGATTTCTATGTTTGAAAGAATTTCAAAGATGAAAAACTAAGATGAAAACAATCTCCAAGATTCAGAATGTCCTCAATAAAACCCTAGCTAGGTATTTATATGCTCCCAGGTTTAGAAGGTTTAAAATTTAAACTAAGAAAATGCCGCATCCAAATTGACACTCCAGCTGACGGTCCATCGAGAGTCTGACGGTCCATCACATGGACCGTTGTTGAGTTCCCTAGGATGTTATGTTCTTATTATGCCTGACGGTTACCTTATCGGACTGTTGATGGTCCAACGATCCGTCACATGGTCCGTCGCTCAGGCTTCTGAAATCTTGCATTCTGCTTAAGTCAGATGGCTACCTTAGTGGACCGTTGATGGTCCATCGCATGGCCTATCACTTAGGCTTCTAAAATCTTGCATTCTATTTAAGTCTGACGACCAAGTTGGCGGTCCGCCTCAATCTTGACGGTCCGCCACTTGGGCTATCGCATGGGTCTTCCATCTGGAACCATCTACTTAGCTCTGATGGTCTGCCTAACGGTCCATCGCAAGAATGATGATGGTTTACCATTTACGTTGTTATTAACCTTTTTCTGTTGTTTTCCTAAGTTTTCTCCTTCAGTTGACTCCTTAACCTGAAATCACTTAAATTCACTATTAAATACAACTTTTGTTGCTTGAAAATTCTTAATTTTCGTGAGAAAAAGGCGCAAAATATTCCATCAAAAGTTGGAACATCACTGAGCCGAGCACCAAACCCATTTTTGTTCCTCCTTATACGATGGCCCCAACAAAGTTGAAAAAAATGAAGGATCAGTTGCATTTATTGGATAAGGGATTTATCCAACCTAGTATTTCACCTTGGGGTACGTCTGTCTTGTTTATAAAGAGAAAAATGGGTCTATGCAAATGTGTATTAATTATCGACTATTGAATAAGGTGATGATTAAGAATAAGTATCCTCTTCCTCGCATCGATTATTTTTCGATCAACTTTAGGGTGTTGCGGTGTTTTTAAAAATTGATTTGATGTTCAATTATCACCAGTTGAGGATTAGAGTTTTGAATATTCTAAAGATAGCTTTTGAGTCTCGATATGGTCATTGTGAGTTCTTGGTCATGTCCTTCGGGTTGACCAATGTCCCTACCACATTTATGGAGTTGATGAATCGGGTGTTTTGACCGTATCTTGACTCTTTTGTTATTGTATTTATAGATTATATCTTGATGTATTCCAAGAGTGAGGTTGAGCATGAGTAGCATTTTCGGATTGTGCTTCAGAGATTGAGGGATGAGAAGTTGTATGCAAAGTTCTCTAAGTGTGAGTTTTTGTTGGAGTCTATTTCTTTCTTGGGTCATGTAGTGACTAAGGAAGGTATTATGGTTGATGTAGCCAAGGTTGCAGTGGTTTGTGGTTGGGATAGACTTATTTTGACCACCGAGATTTAGAGTTTTGTTGGCTTGGCAGGCTAATATCGGTGTTTTGTTGAGGATTTTTCATCCATTGCAGCTCCATTGACCAAGTTGACCTAGAAGAAGATTTCTTTTTAGTGGTTCAATGCTTGTGAGGCAAGCTTTCAAAAGCTCAAGGATTTGTTGACTTCATCTCCTATCTTAACTTTGCCCACGGAGGGTGTGGGTTTTACCATCTTTTGTGATGCTTCAGGTGTTGGGCTATGTGATATGTTGATGCAGGAGGGCAAGGTGATTGTTTATGCGTCTTGTCAGTTAAAGCCTCATGAGAGGAATTATCATACCCATGATTTGGGGTTGTGCGCAGTTGTGTTTGCCTTAAAGTTGTGGAGGCACTACTTGTATGGAGTTTATTTTGAGATCTTCTCAAATCATCGTAGCCTATAATACTTCACCTAACAAGATCTTAATATGAGGCAGCACCGTTGGCCTGAGTTGATTAAGGATTATGGCTCGACTTTTCTCTATTATTCTAGTAAGGCTAATGTGGTTACGGATGCCTTGAGCCAGAAGTCGACTATCATAGGGTAGCTTGGCGCATATTTAGACCCAGGATAGGCTTTTGGCCATTAAGGTTTAGTCTTTAGCTAACCAGATAGTTAGTCTTGATATTTTGACACCTGGGCGTGTTTTGGCATTTATGGAGGCTAGATCTTCTTTGCCAGAGTAAATTTGAGCTCATCAGTTTGATGATGTTGGATTAAGGTCGATTCGAGATAAGGTATTGAGTGGAAGGCTAAGGAAGCCTCACTTGATTCAGATGGAGATTTGCGGATTGGAGGCCGAGTTTGTGTGCCGAGAATGGGTGACTGGGTGTCACAACCTAAGACTACCCCCTAGTCATAATACGGTGCGTGGAACCACAAGTAATCCTAAGCTAACCAATGAACTGACATACTATTGAGCAAACAAATTATAATTTATTAAATAACTGGTTCTGCTGAGCGGAAATGTAATCATGATAAAATCTGGGAAATATTAGAATACTAATACAAGTTACATTCTAATGAAAACTAAAAAGAGAATTGAAATTACATGACCGACTTTGACTGACATCTATGAAGGCTACTATATTGACTATAGATAGCTAGGACATGACCTCAGATACCAATAATCAATACATATGAGTAATAAAGTAAAGTACACAAACAATATTGTTAGACCTAGGCGATCCGATATCGCTGAGTAAAACAACTATAACTCCCTCATCTGAAGTTGGATTTCAATGAAATTGGTATCGATGGAACGCTTCTCTACATGAAAAAAAGTAGAAATTATAGAAATACAACATGGTTTAAATATCAATCACTTTGAAAGTCATACATATCCACTCAAAAGACGAATTTAGGCTTAAGAAATGATCAGGGTATTACAAACTGAATTTCACTGATCATTAGGAGTGTAGCATGAGTACCTAGAACTGAACATATTGTAAAGCATGAGTACAAGAGTCATGAGCTGCATGACCTGAGTTTAGAGTTCATGATTTCATGGAACATGATTTATACTGTTGAGTGAACTAGAACTCCTCATACTTGGAACTGGAAGCGTACAAGATTTTCTATAAAGCGTGTGAATATAAGCTGTGATGATGGAGATAACATGTAAGGCATAAGTAAATGTCGTGATGACTAAAAAAATTTGCACTAAGATAAGAATAGATTGGGAATCATCCTCCCTTACTATTTTTCTGCACATAGTAGCATCACTAGTAAAGTTTGAGAGCCTGACTTGGTTACTTGTTCTATCATGTTCCCCTTAGCTTTTAGCCATCATTCTAAGTCTGTGGACCCTTTTTATAAATCTAAACCGAACTACTACCACTTTACTCTAGAGCCCATGATATATCAATACACATAAATACTAAACTCACCCTGAAAGCCTACACCTGAAAGTGTAGAACTCATTGTTAGTACTTTCTTCTGATATACAACTCTTAACTTTTTATAGCCCATAACTTAGCTGGTATGAACATTACATGCTATATTACTAGCCTCATTTACACTTAGCAACTCAAGGATACTATCTAAGAACCTACATTTTACAACTTAGAAATACTACAATCCCATATCACCTTGGGTACACCTCTAGATCATACACACATCATCATACTTAATTTCAAATCAATAAATTAAATTCTTGCATACACTGTTCAATCCTACTGATTCACTTTTCATACAACTAGCCCATGAATATATTATCTACTCAATCCAGATAACACTATCCCAACTCTACTACTGCTTAACTTCTGGGTTCATGATTCTAACTCTAGATCATATGCTATCATAGGATTCTGAGAAAGGATCTAAAAACACATTTGACTTTGGCTTAGTGCCCGATTTTCATGAACATGAATGAAGTCCCTCAAACTTTGGAACTTAAAAGAACTGATGGGATACTTTCAAGAATACATACAATCCCATAACTGTCTGTGGAACTATCTGAGAAAACTCTACCTATAGGAATTTGAGCTTGGCTATTTTTGTTACCTCAAAAATAAGGCAGAGATGGCATAAACAGAGCAAGATGAGAATCTGTATAATTTTCTTAGAGAGCCTTTCTATAGCATGATCTGAGACATAAAAGAGAAAAATATTTCCTAAATGCCCTATAGCCTCTCAAAGAAATGTATAGACCTCTCCATATTCTGCAAGACTCTACTAGACACGACTTATAGACACCCTAGGACACTTGAACTCTAGGCTCCAATACCAAATTTTGTTATGACTCGAGACTATCCCCTAGTCGTAACACGATGCTCGGAACCACAAGTGATCCCAAGCTAAACCATGAACTAGCATACAGTTGAGAAACTGAATTATAATATATTAAATAACTAGTTCTACTATGCGGAAATATAATCATGATAAAATCTGGGAAGAATTATAATACTAATATAAGTTACATTCTAATGAAAACTAAAAAGAGAACTGAAATTACATGACTGACTCTGACTGACATCTATGAAGCCTCTGCTATACTGACTATAGATAGCTAGGACATGACCCCAGCTACCACTAGTCCCCAAAATAAGAGAACTCGTCACCTGCTGGCTGGAAACTACAACTGTCTGATCATGATATGTGGACTACAACTAGTGCCTACATTATGAAACAATGCAGCCACACAGACATATATATGGATCAGTACTTCTAGAATGTACTGAGTAAACAGGCGTGAATGCAATAAGTAAAATTGATTTCATATTTATAAAATCTTAAAGCATGAATTCTAAGTATGAGTAGACTCACCAATAGGTTGGAATAAACTAAAAGTTAAATTACCTTACAAGCATTAGCAACAAACATAATCTAGTAAGTTGGTGAATCACTACACTTAGTTTCTTAAAACTTTACTTTTCTAGAATAGGTAGAATAGAAGCTGGGATACGGTAAAGCATGAAAACATGAACATACAAAAACCAAACATAAATGTATGAAGCTGATCTGATTAACTAAATAAGTGATGTCTGGGTGACAAAATGATTGAAAACTAGTGAAAGGGATAACTAGGTCGACATACTAAGTAGCTGATATATGAATACGGACTGCTGAACAATCATGAGATAACTGAGCATAAATGCATGAAAATTATAAAATTTAAGAATGCAAGAATAAGTATATATCTATTATATCACTGAGACATTCTATAATCTGAAAGGCTGAAAACTATTAAACTGAATATCTGAAAGTCTGTACACTTAATCAAGCAAACCTGAACTGAAAAGACACTAAATACTATACTGAGACTGTGGGTGCTATCATGTGACCGACATAACATATATGAGATATCATGGAGTCTAACGCCTGACCCACGTTGAGGAGGGTTGTTTTATCATTGCCATCAGAATAGAACTTGAACTGTAATAATCCCTAAACTGATGTCCTGAAGGACGAGGATGTCATGCCTAACTGGTGGGGGACCCCCTAAAAATCTACGGTGGCACCATAAGTATGGAACTTAGGGATTGCTACTAATGTCTCATGCCTAACTGAAGAGGGAGATGCCATCCCTTCGTCCACTCGATGCTAAATCTACTCCCAACTGAAAGATACTAAAATAATAACTGGTGTATGCACTTATCACTAATAACTAATAACCTCAGGTCATGGTATTCTAAAAATAACAGTGCATATAGATTTTGAGGTAATAATTAATATATAAATTGACACTAGAACTGAAATTGGACTGAGTTTAACTAAACATGATTTCATAACTGATAGTGCTCATTATGATAATAACAACTGAGAAATTAACTAAGCTTAAAGTTTAACTTAAATCATTCAGAGGATATTGAAAACTAGGTAAACATCTAAATTTTGGATATTCATAACCCCCAGGACTCTATAACAATAAAAATAGGACCACATGAAAACTTTGAAACCCTAATAAGAACACATTATTAAAAAACCCATCACTTGGGAATTTTATCAAACACATGGGGACAATAAACTTGTGTATGTGAATGAGCAAACATGCAAAAATATCAGGGTTACACGAATCAATTCACAACTTAGGGATTTGATATGAAGATCATAACATTCAAAATATGTATTGGTTCATTCTACTTGAAAACACTTATACTCTTAACTTGAAATCAACAACATGAGGATCATGAGTTAAAACATCAGGGTAGTTAATACATGAAAATCACAGAAATTTCAATATTAGAAACATGGATTAAGAATTTAACATGTGAAAATCACCATTCGAACATATCAAGGCAATTTCAATAAAACCCATTTGTAAACTTGATACATACTCAAAATTCATGAAATTGCATGGATATAATTCATATTAACATGAAAAGATAATAACTTTGAACTTGAAAATGGGTTTTGGGCTCCATAGGTGAAAGGGGACCCATGAATTAACTCCCACATACCTTAATTAGATGGATTTTTGAAGAAATCATGAATTAGATATAGAAAGCTTGACTTTGAAACCCTTGGAGATGATCTTGAAAGCTTTTCTTGGAATTCTTGAACTAGAGAACTTAAATTCTTGTTTACCTTGAGGAGATTGTAATGGAGTATTGAAGTTCTTTGATAGAGGTTAGGGTTTGTTCTTGAGAGAGGGAGGCTTTCTTGAAGAGAAATTATGGTAAAGGGGCAACTAATGCTCTGGGGCTGAAATTATATGTTATGGATGGATTTGGGTGAGAAAAATGACCAAAGTGACCCTAGACCCTTTAGGAACTGAATCAGCATGTGAAAAATCTCCGCATCACATCGGATATTGCATTGGGAGGACAATATGTCACGTCCCTTATCGCGTCGAGAAACTGGCATGCTATACCCCAATCATATTGGCTAACTGCCTCACATGAAAAATGTAATAACTTTTCACCCGGGTATCAGATTAAGGCAAAATTGGTATAGTTGGAAAGTTGGCTCAATTATCTACAATTTGGTAGGTCTTGAGCTGAAAAATTCTACATATATGAAAATTTATAAACGTTCAAAGTCGACCTTTTTAAAATAGAATACTAAATTTTAGATGAATCAAAGGCTCTTACCTCAACTTTATTCTAAGTGATTCTTATGGCCATTTTTCATCTCGAAAGCACATAAATCACTAGGATAAAGGTCATGAAACTTATATTCACATGGGAATCATTTGGATTATAACTTATACATATAGGAATAATGGTTCAAAAACTAGCCCAAAAATATTGGGTCTTACACTAGATTAGGTTGATCTTAGAGGCGGCCTACTATTCTAGATATTATATCTATCCAGGTGTGACTAAGATTTATTGTTACTTAAGACATCATTACTAGTGGGGTGGTATGAAGAGAGATATGGTAGATTTTATGGATCATTGCCTATGTTATCAGTAGGTGAATACCGAACATATGAGCCCTGGTGGGTTGGTTCAGAGTACCTATCCTTGAGTGAAAGTGGGAAAGAATTACCATGGACTTTGTGAATAGGTTTCCTCATACATATCATGGTTCTAATAGTGTTTGGGTCATCGTGGATTGATTGACTAAGTCATCTTATTTTATTCTAATTCAGGTCTCGTGCAGTGCTGAGAGGTTAGCTCATATCTATATTTATGAGATTGTTCATCTGTATGTTATGCCGGTATCTATTATTTTAGATTGAGGTTCTGTGTTCACATCTCAGTTTTGGAAGACTTTTCAGGATAAGTTGGGCACTCGGGTTGATCTTAGCACAACATTTCAACCCAGACTAATGGCCAGTCAGAGCGGACTATCCATGTTTTGGAGGATATGCTCCATGCATACGTAATGGATTTTGGTGCCCGGTGGGAGCAACATTTGGCTTTAGTAGAATTTGCATATAATATAGCTACCATTCCAATATTGATATGGTTCCTTTTGAGGCATTGTATGGTAGGCATTGTCACTCCTCAGTGGGTTGGTTCGATGTTTCAAAGGTAAGACCTTGAGGTACGGACTTGCTTTGTAAATCTTTGGAAAGAGTTTGGGTCATTCAGGATAGACTTAGAGCGGCTCAGAGTAGGCAGAAATGTTATACCGATCGAAGATTTTGTTCCTTGAAATTTGGTATTGGTGATAGTGTTTTCCTTTATGTTTCACCCATGAAGAGTGTGATGAGATTTAGGAAAAAGAGCAAGCTTAGCCCCATGTTTATTGATTCATTTGAGATTATTTGGATTATTGGTGATGTGGCTTATGACTTGGCTCTGCTCTCTGATCTATTAGTAGTTTATTCAGTTTTTCATGTTTCTATGCTTCATTGTTATATTTCAGATGAGTCTCATGTCATGTGTTGGGAGTCAGTTCAGTTAGATGAGCGGTTGTCTTTTGTTGAGGAGCTAGTTTTCATTTTTGGGTTAGGGATGTTAGGCGGTTGCACTCTAGAGTTATCCCAGTGGTTAAGGTTCAGTGGCAACATTGACCTGTAGATGAGGCTACTTGGGAGATTGATTCTGATATACGTAGTTCTTATCCCCAGCTCTTTGTTGATTCGGGTATTTCTTTTGCCTTTAGTTTGAGGACGAACTAGATTTTTAGTGGTGGATGATGTAACAATCATCTTTGTGATAAAATATGTAAAATACGTGTTTATGTGTTATTTGCTTATTTTATCCTTCCCCGTAGTTGAATTATGGTATTTATGGGGTGTGGGGGGTGATTGGTACAATTTTCAATGCATTTTGGTACCATTTATGTGATATTGTGCTTTTGATGGCTTTGAGAGACTTATGGGGATATCTTTTGACCCATGTGATGGATGGCTGAATGGACTACTCCAGTAGATCCGTTATATCGATTTTAGGCTAGGTAGACTTTTGTTTTGGGTCCCAGTGCATCCGAGCTTATTTCGACCAATTGATCAAAAAGTTAAAAAATTAAAAATATGGGTGTGGGCCCACATTTAGTCGAAACGACCTCAAATAGAAAATATGACTTTTCCAGAAGATACAAAATATCAATTTTAGGGTGGTAAGGTGTTTGTTATGATTTTACGGCTTTTAAATCTCATTTCGACCTGCGGTTTGAAAAATTGCGATTTTGGATTTCGGTGGTCAACTATTTGAAAATGATGTTTTTCTGAAAATATGACTTCGCCAACGCATTCGGAACATCAAATTTAGTGTGGTTACATTATTCATTTAATATATTAGACTCAAACAAATCTCGGGCACCCCATCGAAGTTCGGATTGGACTTAAAAATTAAAAAATAACAATTTTTTCCTTGTCTGCACTATTAAAATAGTTTTTGGATCCATTTTGCTTATTTTTCATCTAGCCTCTTGAGAGTTAAACCCTAAAATAGTATGAGAGCTTGAAAGTGAATCTTGTGGGAGCTTTTAAAGCTAGACTAATGTCTATTTCTTGATTTTATTACGGATTGAAGGTAAGAAATTACCATTTTCTTAGTAATTTCTTGATAAATTTTTTTAAAACCCCAAAAATCTTAGGGCTAGATTTTAAACCTCAATTTTACTCCTTTTCACTTGAAAAATATTTTTATCTTATAATTACTAGTTTTTCATCAATTTAACTTTCAAAACAACCCTGATTCTTAATTTAACTTGGATTTCAAAGATTTTACCCGATAAAGCTCAAAAATGGGTTTTCTTCAATTTGAACCTCGTTTTTAAATTGATTTAACTTAAGTTTTCAGTTGTAGGTTCCTAAAAATATGGGAAACATGTTTTTGAAGTAAAGTTTTAATTTTGCCCTTCTTTTTCAGAAACCCATTTTGGGGGTCCATTTTGATCCCAAACCAAAAGTAGTCAATATAGATGTCATTGGTTTTGTGTTGATGCGTAGATTTCTTATTTGATTTTTTTAGTAGAGTTAGATATTGTTCTTGAAAAGTAAGGTCGTGGGTTTGAAGTATAGTGAATCGGTTTTGGCTTTTAAGGTGGGTTATGGTTTAACTCTTTTTGACTGCGCTGGGTAGTAAATGATGGTACGCAATGCATTTTGAGGGTGGGAATTAATCTTGAAAATGTCTATCTATGTGTTTTTCCTATGCGGGGGCTTATATGTGATGTAATTATTAAAATTGAGATATTATGTGATGTGTGTGACTGTGTAGGGTCCTATGTGATGTTGATAGCCTTGAATATATGTGAAGAATTATATTATGTTGTTGAAATGTTTAATGTGGAACCATTGGTGTATTGTGATACATATATACTTGTTGGTATATGATACATGTAGAAATTTATGGATAAAATGAAAACAATGAGTAGATATTGGCTCACATGGTTGTGAAAATATATCATTGGTGGTTGGTTGTGAAAATGTATCATTGTGTTTGGTTATGGAAATATATCGAGTGGTTGATTATGGAAATACTCATTGTGATCAGTTGTGAGATTTTCATCTCATATCATACTCATTCATGAAACATTAGTACCACTGTAGCAACACCTGAGTAACACTGGTAACACCTTTTTAAAACCCTCCTCGAGGGATGTGTCGGGAAGGATATACTGTAACACCTTATAAAACACTTTTTAAGGGATCTTCCTAAAAGTAAATATAAGATATGTGGATTGTATACGGGTTGACAAACCCCCCATGGGTCCTGCATTGGGAGACTTTCCTCTGTAGGTATATACGGGGATTGTACAATGATCTCGGAGGTTTGCGATGACTCGTATATCATTATCATCATCATCATCATCATCATATACATTGCACTTACTGTATTGTGTTTATGTTGTGTTGTATTGCCATATTGACTTGCCATTTATACAATTGTATTATCTTCTTTTACTTGTATTTGATGATCTTATATATGCATGTTCCCTCTTGTTCTACTTATAAGTTATATGATGATGCATACTTATGTTCTATCTGATTGTGATGGTGCAATATGTGTTATATATTAGAAATGTAAGTGCAAGTGGTGTGGGCTACTGCTGTGGGATATTTTCTGATTTTAGGTGATGTGCCCTTATTGTATATTTAGTATGTTTTATTTACTACTTTACTTAGTCGACCTATGATACCTACTAAATACAAGTGGACCATGCTCATGCCTACTGAGCCCTTTCGATGCAGGTCTTACCTTGAGGGCGCCTCAGCTTGCTTGACTCCGGTAATTGTTGGAGCTTCCATAGTAGCGGTTTGACATTCATGCGCCCGGAGTTCACCTCTATCTTTCTACAGTAGTTATGTCTTTATTAATATTCAGAGACAGATATTATTCCTCTATGGTTATTTTTTGATGTATTTTACTCCTGCATTGTATTAGTAGTTCCTACACTATTAACACTTAGTTTTGGGAATGATTGATATTTTGGATAAGTTCTTTCTGCATTTTTATGATTATTTATATGGTTTGGCTTTGTTCTAGAAGCCTTACCTTGGGGTATTTCTGTCTTTTTCTCTTTTTGTATCAGTTTGGGTGATAGACTTACTTGTCAAGGTACGCCACGATAGTGCCATCATGACCCTCATTTTTAGGTCGTGATAGCACCCACAGGCTATATGAGTTCAGCTCTCCCTACTGAAAGGGCCTTAGTGCATATTAGCCACACAAATCGAGGAAATCCAATGGAAGGGCTAAAAACATCAAGGCTCTATACATTCACAAAATATAATGTGTGAACAAAGCACATGGTCATATAGACCCCTACGTTGGCAAATTTGGTTTCCAATACCGGTGCCCTCGGGACCTTCACCTTTACAGTGAGCTACATAACCATCTTTAAACCTAAATTAAAACCATTTTGCACATAACCCAAACCATAAACCAAGGATTCTAATATTAAGGCATTTACCATTTGTTATCGTCATACCAATTATGCTTGCAAGCTAATCCAATTATGTTATTCCAATCCAATTAATCAATTGACTCCCAAGTTCCATCTAAAATCCAAATTGTGGCCACCAAAGGCCTTTCAAATCTATTTTATCTTATTATCCATTAATGTAATACAACAGTATCAAAAGTCAAGTTACTTGATACAATCATCCATGATCAAAAGCCAAATTTACAAGTGGCTTGAGGTTAATGCCATTACCAAGCCAAAAATCACCAATTTGGGGAAACACATGTTCCCCATTCCAATTGTCATAACAATGCACCCATTTCAATCCAAAACCATCTATTTAAAGCATGAATCATCAATTCAAAATACAAAAAAAGTAATTCAAGTAATTCCAAACAAAACCCCTCAACCTAATTTCAAACCCAGAATTTAAATCACATGGATAAGGATTAAATATATGCCAAAATAAAAGACTTATTTAAGGGAATGAGATACATGCTTGAAATATAGAAGAATTTGAAAATAATTCGGAGTTTAGATCTTAAAGGGTAAATTCCTCATCAAACCTTTGGAGTTTCTTGGTTCAAGATTTAAGAAGGGAGAGAATGATGTTTGATCATTAAACTGAAGGAATGGATTTATTTGGTGTTTCAAAGTTGTACATGGGTAAAAATACCAAAAGCCTCTCACCTCAAGTGAAAAAAATAAAACTACACAATTTTTACATAAGAGAGTGGCACGCCCTTATCACGGATCTTAGCCTCCATGCCACGCCAATATCATAGAGGCTAAGTAGCGTGGCACGCTACTATAGCAAAGGTTTACTGCCTCAGAGTTCCAAAATAGCTATGAAACCCTTTTAAAAATTTTGAAATTTTCCCAAGACATCATTTTAACATCCCTAAATATAATTCAAGTCAAAAATCAACATTATGAATGTAGGAGGGTAAAAAATAAAATCCTTAAAAATTTATGGGGTCCTTGTAACACCCCAATTCGCTGAACCGGAATGCTACACGGTGCTCATGACTCCAACGGACCACAAGCTAACCCATGACTGATATCTATACCTGTATACTGCAAATCATGATATAATAATGAAGAATACATAGAAATATAAGGACATAAGGTTTAACTGAATAAAATCATGTGGGTAAAAATACCCAAAACAACTCAATCTAAACGTAAATCTGAACATAAATCTGAAAGCCTCTAAACTATCTGAATAAGGAGTTGAAGGAACATGTCTCCAACTAAATCTATAAAATTGAACTGAAGAAATAAATAAATGAATCAAATCATATTGTCCTCGAATCAATGAGGACTCATTGTGTCTCTGCGACTGGAATGCTATCGCTACTGCTGGGATGGAGATCGTGTCTCAGAACCTATGGTGTAACATGAAAAGAAAGCACCATAGCACAAATGCATCAGTACAACTGGAGTACTGAGTATATCAGAAAGGTAGGCTGAACATAAAGGGTTTCATGCATGAACAACACTGACTAACTAATATGAATGTGGGATTGCAAACACACATATATAGAAACTGGGACCGTGAATATGTGATAGCATGACCTATAAGCTAATACATAGTTTATTGATAACTGTCATGACTGATACTGAAATTGATAACATGGACGACTGTATCTAACAGTCCTGTATATACTGAAATCTGAAGAATACCCTGAGTTCTTTTACTGAGACTGATACTGAAACTGTGAGAAGTAGTGTTTAACCGACATGCCCCATGTATGCCGTTATGGCTAAGCTGGGGTACAATCTCTACCCCGATTGAAAGGGTGTCAATACCGTACCATGGGTAAGGACAGCCTGTGAGTGACCCTTATCTGGCGGGTACTCAATGAGAATGGTGAAAACCCTAAACTGATGGGTTAAGCCACCTCATCAACCCTAATCTGACGGGTTGAGATGTCTCAACCTATGCTAGCTACGTAGTTCTGGAATGCAAGGATGACTACTAAGAATCACACCCTGAATTGGTGGGTGAGTTTCCATCCTTGGGTTCACTCGGTGCTAACCTCTACTCCTATCTGGAGGGACTGGACATTAATAACTGACTGTGAATGACTTAATCTTACTGAATTCCGTTGACTGGTGGAATGTTACTGATATCTGAAAACTGACTAAGATCATGAGGTTTTCCTGAGTCACATGACTGACTGAAGTCTATGGAATCATAGCTTGAGTTTGGATATCATGAAACATGACATGGATCTAGGCACACAGCTATAATTTTTGGGTACAAGTACCCCCAAGACTCGATGGAAGGAAACTGACACACATGACTGACTTGATCATAAGAGTAGAGTCCATAATTTATAATATCATAAGTAGGGATCTCATACTAAGCATAGTTATCAACAATGTATTGCATGGAAAGGATTTCATATCACATGGAAGTACTTGCACAATCTTAATATCATGTTCATTTCATAATCATATTGGCAAAACATACCAATAGCATGGAAGTTCATGTGGATTGCATGGTTATCATACATCTTGTTCAAAAGTAGGATTTGCAAGTAAACATAGCATAATCTCATAAGAATAGTTCATGAGTATTCCAACAATATTTACAAGGCACATTATCAACATAGAAGTCATTGGAACATAAGGGCATATCATGAATCCTCCACTTAGTCACAATTTAGCTATATTGCATGATTTCTAGTTTCTTAGACATTTTACCAAACACCTTACATGTACATCTTAAGAATAGGTGAAATCATCAAATTATATATTATAAACAACCTAATTTACATGTTTCCAACTCATATGATATCATGAAATTCAAAAAAAACATATAAAGATTCTATCTTAGGAATCACCCAATATCAACAACATCATCATCAACACCCAACAATATAGAAATCATACTTTATAATGGAAAAGAGGGTTTTTGAGCTTTATGGATGAAAGGGATCCATAAATCAACTCGCACATACCTTAGAAGAAAGATTCTTGATGATTGATGGAGGAATTTCCTTGAAATCAGATCTTCAAGCTTAGTTACGCAACCCTAGTTGTTTTTCTCTTTTAGTGCTCTTGGATGATGAGCCTTAAGATGATAATATGGTTGTAATATGTTTAGAAGCTATATATTTTGTAGGATTAAGTTTAGGGACGTGTAAGGAGTGTTAAAAGACTTAATTACCCTTAAGTCTGGGTCTGATGAATCCCTTATCTAAGAGATCATTCAACTGATCTTTTAGTTCCTTGAGTTCTGCTGGTGCCATTATGTATGGCAAAATAGAAATAGGTTGAGTATCCAGAAGAAGGTCTATGCCGAAGTCTATTTCCCTTTCGTGAGGAATGCCTGGAAGATCTTTAGGAAAGATATCTGAGTATTCATTAACAACAGGGACTGTTTCAAGGCTGGGATATTCTGAACTAGAATCTTTAACATGCACAAGATGATACACACACCCTTTAGAAATCATTTTCCTTGCCCGAAGGTAGGAAATAAGTTGACCCCTAAACGCTGAAATGCTACCCTTTCACTCTAGGAAGGGCTCATTTGAGAACTGAAACTGAACTATCCTATTTCTACAGTCGACTGTGGCATAGCAGGAATAAAGCCAATCCATGCCAAGAATGACATCAAAATCAGTCATCTCTAACTCCACTAAATCTGCTGATGTGGATTTCTGAGATATCATAATCGGGCAGTTCCTGTATACCCACCGGGCTCTGATGGTTTTACCCACTGGGGTAGAGACTGAGAAGGGCTCTGCTAGGACTTCGGGACTGATTCCGAAATTGCCTGCTATGTATGGAGTAACAAAAAACAAAGATGCACCTGGGTCTAGCAAAGCATGAACATGAACATGGAAAATCTGTAACGTACCAGTAACGACATCAGGATAATTTTCTTGATCTTGTCGGGATTGAAGAGCATAGAGTCTGTTTGGGTGTTGCCTACTGGTAGCACTGGAAATGGCACCCTGCTGGTTTGGGCTACTGGACTGAGCTGTAGAATAATTTTGTTGACCCTGAAGACTTGACTGCAGACACTCCCTAATCCTGTGGCCTGGCTTGCCACAACTAAAATAGACATCACTACCGCCTCTGCAAATGTACTTGTGGTTCTTACCATAATTCTGACAAATGGGATGCGTTCGGGTACTGTTAACACTGCCCTGAGATTTAGAGCCTGGCGTTTTGTCTCTATTGCCATCTCTGGACTTCGGCACTGGAGCGCTGGTAGAGGAAGGAGCTGGAACGGCTGAATTAGAGAAAAACTGTGAACGGTTTTCTCCATTTGACTTGGAGTGAGCAAAGTTGAAATTACCTGACCTTGGTCTCTTGTTCTGCCTCTCCCTAGTCTTAAAATTCTGCTCTTCTACTTTCTGGGCATGGGTCATGAGTCTGGCTAAGGTCATATCACCGATCAGCATCACAGACCTACACTCATTTACCACGCTATCGTTGACCCTTGACACGAACTTGCTCATCTTAGCTCTATTGTCTGCAACCACATGAGGAGCATACCTGGCTAGTTGAGTAAATCTGAGAGAATAATCCCTAACCATTATATTCCTCTGCCTGAGGTTGATGAACTCAAGAACTTTGGCTTCCCTCAGCTCTTGAGGAAAGAATCTATCTAAGAAGGCTGTGACAAATTCCTCCCACTCAATAGGGACTATATCGTCTAACCTCTCAGACTTCTACTATTTGTACCAATCATGAGCAACATCCTATAACTGGTAGGCGGCTAACTCAGTACTCTCAATAGAAGTAACACCCATGATGTCAATGACCTTCTGGACTTGGTCAATGAACTCCTGAGGGTCCTTATCAGACTTAGACCCAAGCAAAGATAGAGGGTTCATCCGGGTGAAGTCCCGAACCCTACCTGCTTTGGGATTGGCCAGAATGACTGGTGGTCGTTCAGTATGTGCAGCCATGGACTGAGCAAGTATGGTAAATACGGCTCTAAGCTCGGCATGGGAAACATGTTTGCCCAAAGGATCTTCGGGCTGAGGAG
>NC_061122.1:202363695-202364465 GCF_002878395.1 Capsicum annuum | reverse complement strand
AGAATGGATTAGACTGAGAGTTTAACTTGTGATTATGCTCACTAGTACGGCATGAATAATGAAAAAAGGGGACTGTTCCTAAAATATCTTATAGCCTCCCCCAGATGGAACGGGAGGGCACGCGACAGAGTCACGCACATAAATGTGGTGCGCAACACACCCATGTACAAGACTCTACTAGATGCGGCTTTCAGACTTCCTAGGACTCTATTGAATCTTAGTCTCTGATACCAAGTTTGTAACACCCTGATTCGCTGAACTGGAAAGCTACATGATGCTCATGACCCCGAGGGACCATAAGCTAACCCATGACTGATATCTGTACCTGTATACTGCAAATCATGATATAATAATGTGGAATACATAGAACTGTAAGGCCATAAGGTTCAATTGAATAAAACCATGTGGGTGAAAATACCTAAAATAACTCAATCTGAACGTAAATCTGAACATAAATATGAAAGCCTCTAAAATATCTGAATAAGGAGTTGAAGGAACATGTCTCCAACTAACTTCGTAAAATTGAACTGAAGAAATAAATAAATGAATCAAATCATATTATCCTCGAATCAATGAGGACTCACTATGTCTCTGTGACTAGAATACTACCGCTATTGCTGGGCTGGAGCTCGTGTCTCGGAACCTATGGTGTCACATGAAAAGAAAGCACCATAGCGCAAATGCGTCAGTACAACTGGAGTACTGAGTATATGAGGAAGGTAGGCTGAACATAAAGGATTTCATGCATGAACAACACTGACTGACTAATA